>NC_084746.1:2550721-2575721 GCF_033978785.1 Entelurus aequoreus
CCGGACTGTTCTAGGCACAAAGCCAGCATGTCATGACATGTCCCAATACTTTGGTGGTGTGTGACAGTCCTTCTCGGCTGAAGAGTCAAATAGCAGACCATAATAACAACCTGATGGCTCATCAAAGCCTGACAACATCATTATTATTATAACTATTGTGATATGTTTGTAATGTTTTAGTGAAAAAATGTCCACAATTGTGGTTTGAAGCTGTTCCTAATATTGTGTCTCGCACATGTTGACCCAAAATAAAATACTAGAATCCGCTGTCCCACACCAGTGTAACCCCCCTTCTAGCACTTTGTTGTGTAAATATTATTGCTTTGAGAATACGTCTTGAAATATTTAATAAGTTGAATAAATACAAATAAAATATTTAATAGCTTCTAAACCTTGTTGTGGCTTTGATGGTGGAATTTATCTATCAATGATCCTTTTAGATGTGTAGTTGTACCTAATCAAGTGGCCACAATGCGGTGTTTCTGCTGCCCCCTTGTGGCCTGAAGTATATTATGTCATTATTATTTGTTTTTGTATTAATTGTTGAATTATTTTCTTGAATAATGTTTTATTTTATTTTATTTTAATTACGTTTATTTTATTTCTGGTCTATTTATTTGTGATAATATTTCATCCGAAATCATAAATGTGTATTGTTTTATGAGTTTGTACATACTTGTATTCATCGTTCAATCACTACAATTAAAACATATATATATATACTTTATTTGATTAATTTTGGAAAAAGATGAATTTTGCTTTTGGTTGGTTCATTTATTTACAGTACACATTCATAAAAATATGTATATATATGTATATATATATATATATATATATATATATATATATATATATATATGTATATATATAGTGTTATTTTAGTTTCTACATACTTGCATTAATCATTGAATTTATATATGTATGTATAGATATAGATACATATATGTATATATATATTATATATATTCACGTACACACACACACGCACCTATAAACATACACGTACACACACACACTTATAAACTTACACGTTCACGTACACACACACACACATACCTATAAACATACACGTACACACACACACACATACCTATAAACGTACACACACACACACATACCTATAAACGTACACACACACACACCTATAAACTTACACTTACAAATTCACGTACACAAACACACACCTATAAACATACACTTACATGTTCACGTACACACACACGCACCTATAAACATACACGTACACACACACACACACACTTATAAACTTACACGTTCACGTACACACACACACATACCTATAAACATACACGTACACACACACACACACATACCTATAAACGTACACACACACACACCTATAAACTTACACTTACAAATTCACGTACACAAACACACACCTATAAACATACACTTACATGTTCACGTACACACACACACACGCACCTATAAACATACACGTACACACACACACCTATAAACATACACGTTCACGTACACACACCTATAAACATACACACACACACCTATAAACGTACACTTACACATTGGCGCACACACACACCTATAAATGTACACTTACACGTACACGCACACACACCTATAAACGTACACTTACACACACACACACACACACACACACCTATAAACTTACACTTACACACACACACACACACTTGATGGGGGTGCCTCCAGATGTGGAACACGTGGTTTCTCTCTCCAAACAGTCGTCTAGTCTTCCTTCACTTCCTCTCTGCCTGCTGCTGCTGCACAACTCTCTCTCTCTCTCTCTCTCTCTCTCTCCTCTTTTCTTCTTTCTTTCTTCCTCTGTGCGCCTCAAACAACTTCCCAAAAATTTTCCGTAGCAATCTTTTGCTTCATTTTGTGCGTGGGGGAGCTACAAAAAAGTACTTTCCCATTTTCTTCTTTTGCATGTTTGCAGCATCCAGAGGAGGAATAAAGAAGATTGTGATGCAACTTTGAACGTGATGGAGTTCTTCCTCTAAAAGTACATTTTCGGGGGTCCCAGCGATGCAGTGGATGTGAATAAAGACTAAGGAGCACAATGAAAGGTAAGATAATACTTTTTTGAACACACACACACACACACACACGAGGTGCTTTGCTGCACCTCTGCCACACCGCTAGATCTGTGGAATGTGTGGGCAACAACCATGTCTGACATCTGCTTTCATTCAGGACACCGTGTGTGTGTGTGTGTGCGCGTGTGTGCGTGTGTGTTACACATCTAACACAAAAGCCCAAGTGAGATGGGCACTAAATTAAAGAATTTGGAGGTAATCCTCCTTTTTCATGGTCCCATTGGCAGCAAAACAGGCCCAGAGCATAATACTACCACCACCATGCTTGACGGTAGGCATTGTGTTCCTGAGATTAAAGGCCTCGCCTTTTCTCCTCCAATCATATTGCTGGGTATTGTGGCCAAACAGCTCCATTTTTGTTCCATCTGACCACAGAACTTTCCTCCACGAGGTCTTACCTTCGTCCAGGTGACATCACAAATCCTTTTCAACTTATATTCAACTGAATAGACCGCAAAGACGAGATATTTCATGTTCGAACTGGAAAACGTTGTTGTTTTTTGCAAATATTAGCTCATTTGGAATTTGATGCCTGCAACAAGTGGTAAAAAAGAGTGATAAAGTTGAGGAATGCTCATCAAAGACTTATTTGGAACATCCCACAGGTGAGCAGGCTAATTGGGAACAGGTGGGTGCCATGATTGGCTATAAAAGCAGCCTCCATGAAATGCTCGGTCGTTCACAAACAAGGACAGGGCGAGGGTCACCACTTTGTCGACAAATGCCTGAGCAAATTGTTGAAGAACAACATTTCTCAAGCAGCTATTGCAAGGAATTTAGGGATTTCACCATCCACGCTCCGTAATATCATCAAAAGGTTCAGAGAATGTGGAGAAATCACTGCACGTAAGCCATGATATTACGCACCTTCAATCCCTCAGGCGGTACTGCATCAAAAAGCCACATCAGTGTGTAAAGGATATCACCACATGGGCTCAGGAACACTTCAGAAAACCACTGTCAGTAATTACAGTTTGTCGCTACATCTGTAAGTGCAAGTTAAAACTCTACTATGCAAAGCCATTTATCAACAACACCCAGAAAGGCCGCCACAAAACAAACCAAAAAAACACCATTTCAAAGTGTGACCGCTATAGACAGGTGGACGGCATTGGGAATGAAAAGGTTTTCCTACATGTTACCTTTAAAAAAAAATGACATTATAACAACTAGGGATGTCCGATAATGGCTTTTTGCAAATATCCGATATTGTCCAACTCTTTAATTACAGATACCGATATCAACCGATATATACAGTCGTGGAATTAACACATTATTATGCCTAATTTGGACAACCAGGTATGGTGAAGATAAGGTACTTTTTAAAAGAATGAATCAAATAAAATAAGATAAATAAATTAAAAACATTTTCTTGAATAAAAAAGAAAGTAAAACAATATAAAAACAGTTACATAGAAACTAGTAATGAATGAAAATGAGTAAAATTAACTGTTAAAGGTTAGTACTATTAGTGGAGCAGCAGCACGCACAATCATGTGTGCTTACGGACTGTATCCCTTGCAGACTGTATTGATATATATTGATATATAATGTAGGAAGCAGAATATTAATAACAGAAAGAAACAACCCTTTTGTGTGAATGAGTGTAAATGGGGGAGGGAGGGGTTTTTTTTTGGGTTGGTGCACTAATTGTAAGTGTATCTTGTGTTTTTTTATGTGAATTTAATTTAAAAAAAACAAAAAAAAACGATACTGATAATAAAAAAAACGATACCGATAATTTCCCATATTACATTTTAACGCATTTATCGGCCGATAATATCGGCAGACCGATATTATCGGACATCTCTAATAACGGTACGTGACACTAATAATAATAATAGATTTTATTTGTAAAAAGTACTTTCCATTGAGCAAACAACCTCAAAGTGCTACAGTGTATTGAAAAAATAAATAAAAAGATGAGAAAAAATAAAAACTAGAGCTAGCACGCATACATCTAAAAAAAAAAGGCATTTTAAAAAGAAGGGTTTTTAAGCCTTTTTTAAAAGCATCCACAGTCTGTGGCGCCCTCAGGTGGTCAGGGAGAGCGTTCCACAGACTGGGAGCGGCGGAGCAGTTTGTAGCTTTGTCCTCGGAGGTTGGAGGAGGTTAGTCTGTCCGCTACGCACACCCCGCACAATTCCAGCATTAATTACGATGCCAAAAATAAACAATAAAGTTCACATCTATGAAAATACAGCAAACAACAACAGATTACAGGCATTCATTATAGCACAGAAAACACAAACTTTAATCAATCGCAAACATCATTTTTTTTTCATATCATCAATTTCACGGACCGCGGTATGACACATTTTGATATCAGTGGCCGCTATACGGAGGGGGGGGGGGAAGAAAGCGCGTCAAAAGAATGGAATATAATCTGACTGCTCGTGTCTGCAGTGATCACTTTGTAAAATATTTGATTTGTTTGAGAAACTTTCTGTGATGCAATCAAGTTTATTCTCTACTATGTTAGTCGTGTTTGACAGCAGAATTAAACGTAAGGAGAAGACAAAAGATTGCGTTAGTTTGTCTTCTTTTGTGGTCGCCACGCTGCAAAAAGTCAGTGTTCAATAACCAGAAAAAAATGAAATGGGGGGTATTTTATTTGAAGTAAGCAAAATGATCTGCCAATAGAACAAGAACATTCGGCTTGTCAAGACTTTCCAAAACAAGTCCAATTAGCTAACCTCAATGAAGCCACACACACATAAATTGAAGCCTAATGGGACTCTAGCGCAGTGGTTCTCAAATGGGGGTACGCGTACCCCTGGGGGTACTTGAAGGTATGCCAAGGGGTACGTGAGATTTTTTTTAAATGTCCGTCAAAAAGAACTGTGAAGAGAAATGCAACAATGCAATATTCAGTGTTGACAGCTAGATTTTTTGTGGACATGTTCCATAAATATTGATGTTAAAGATTGCTTTTTTTGTGAAGAAATGTTTAGAATGAAGTTGATGAATCCAGATGGATCTCTATTACAATCCCCAAAGAGGGCACTATAAGTTGATGATTACGTCTATGTGTAGAAATATTTATTTATAATTCAATCACTTGTTTATTTTTCAACAAGTTTTTACTTATTTTTATATCTTTTTTCCCAAATAGTTCAAGAAAGACCACAACAAATGATCAATATTTTGCACTGTTATACAGTTTAATAAATCAGAAACTGATGACATAGTGCTGTATTTGACTTCTTTATCTCTTTTTTTCAACCAAAAATGCTTAGCTCTGATTAGGGGGTACTTGAATTAAAAACATGTTCACAGGGGGTACATCACTGACAAAAGGTTGAGAACCACTGCTCTAGACCATCGCCTGGAACCCGGAAGTGCCTCTCGGCCTCTTGATTGCTACCCAACCATAGACCAGGTACATGACACTACTTTTTTTCATCCCTACAAGCCTGTTTGAAAACAGGCTTGTCTGGATTAAATAGTCTCGGTGTTATTCCCTGATCTAACGTATATTCCGCTCTACCCGGTATTGAGCACTGTACAACGGATAAACCACAGAAACCTTGACTACCGTATTTCCTTGAATTGGCGCAGGGAATATAGTATTCGCACGTCTAGAATTACTGCCGGGTCAAACTCGTTTCTCAAAATAATTAACGCATGCTTGGCCTTATCGCCGGTTTATTATTGAAGCTGGATCAAATTCGTTTCGCAAAATATTAATTTTATTATCGCATGTCTATAATTTTCGCCGGGTCAAACTCGTTTCGCAAAATATTTAGCATATGGCTAGAACTTCCACCGGGTCAAATTCGTTACGTCACGAGTGACGCATCTGTCCTCCTTTTCAAAATGGAGAAAGCTGATTTCAGTAGTTTACAATCGCACAAAGGAAAAAAGATAAAGAGCTTTTCAGTAGGATTTAAGGTTCAAGCTATTGAATACCGGTACAGTATGCTAAAGAGAACAGTAAGCAGCTATGTTTTATTAATATACCGTAGCTGCGTGTGTGAAATACTGTATAAGTCATTAAATCACTCCCGCCTCCTGGTGGTAGAGGGCGCTGCCGCGCTAGTGATCCTTCTTGCGACTTCCTGTACTGCAGAAGAAGTGAACACACGCAGCAAGAGATTATTTTTTCCCTCTGCCTGAACTTCTACACATGGAGGATCACATACAGGTATCTAAAATAAAACAGTTTTCTAAACTGGACTTTCAATCGAAGCAGGAGGTAATAATTAAAGGAATATCTCCATCGAAACAGAGACTTTTAAAACTGAAGAAAGAAAATAAGGAAGACTTCTATAAACAAGTTATCGATGCTTTTGGTCAGAAGGAGCTGCAAATGGACTCCATTTATAAGTACAGGTAAGACCATAATAACGTTTTTGTTAATTAAATGTGCTTTTCATGATGGTATGCTTACATCACACTCAAAGCGCACGCCTAAATTTTATGGATTCCTTTTGGTAAACGCCGGAGTGAGAAGAGGTTTTAAAATAATTACCGCATGCACGGCCATCCCGCCGGTTTCCGGTAAACGCAGGTGTGACAGGAGGTTTTAAATTAATTAACGCCCCTGCGGCTATTCAAGGAAATACGGTATGTATATATATATATATATATATATGTATGTATGTATGTATGTGTGTGTATATGTGTATGTATATATATATATATATGTGAGTATGTATATATATATATATATATATATATATATATATATATATATATATATATATATATATATATATATATATGTATATATATATATATATATATATATATATATATATATATATATGTATGTATATATATTTATGTATGTGTGTGTGTATATATATGTATGTGTATATATATGTGAGTATGTATATATATATATATATATATATATATATGTGTGTATATATATACATGTATATATGCAGGTGTGTATATATGTATGTGTATATATATATGTGTATTTATATATATGCATGTGTATATATGTGTGTGTATATGTGTGTGTATATATGTGTGTGTATATGTATATATATATGTATATATATATATATATATATATATATGTATGTATGTGTATATATATACATGTATATATGCAGGTGTGTATATATGTATGTGTATATATATATATATATATGTGTATTTATATATATGTATGTGTATGTATATATGTGTATATATGTGTGTGTATATATATGTGTATATGTATGTATATATGTGTATATATATATGTATGTGTATATTTGTATATATATATATGTATGTATATATATATATGCATGTATGTATGTATATATATATACATACATATATATGTATATATATATATATACATACATATATATATATATATATATGTCATATATATATATATGTATATATATATATATATATATGTATATATATATATATATATATATATATATATATATATATATATGTATATGTATATATATATATATATATGTCATATATATGTCATATATATATATATATATATATATATATATATATATGTCATATATATGTCATATATATGTCATATATATATATATATATGGTGTTATGGTGGCATTTATTTCATACATGCATATAATTAGAATGTAATACATCACATTTTTCTTAACAGCATGTCCCAAAGTGTTGTATACAATTGTACACATAGGGTATAATGTCAATAGGCATCACCTGTTCCAGGGCCAAACTAAACTGTGCAACATTACCGTAAATCTCGGACTATAAGCCGCAACGTTTTTCCTACACTTTGAACCTTGCAGTCTATAAAAAAGTGCAGCTAATTTATGGATTTTTCTACGCTGGCGGTCATAATAAAAAGTAAAAAAACAACAAGCAAATACAATGAGACAGTAGTAATGACTCTAGCGTCGTTAGCAATAGCTAGTATGCTAACACATTTACGGGTGTCTGTGTTATTCACTTACAACCGCATTCTTTTTGTATTGTTTCAGTAAACTCATCACTGTGGACTCATCGAGTCTGTTTAGCTGACTGGAGAGTTAGATTCCGCAGTTAGTGGTTCCGTGATGACGACTTCTGTTTTGTTTGATCGGCCGTTTTACTGCCGTATTGCAGGCACGTTTGGAAACCATTAAAGTGTGTAAATAAACATTTACATAATCTTTCTATGTAAATAACCCATTTCACAGCCTATATATCTGCGGCTTTTAACCCGGTGCAGCTAATACATTTAATGGCCGCCATTTAAGTCACAATTGTACTTTTTTTAAGCGTTAAAGTAAGTTAACCCTTTAAAGCAGGGGTGTCAAACTCAAATACAGAGTGGGCCAAAATGTAAAACTGAACAAATCCGCGGGCCAAGGTTGAACAAATTAACCTTTTAATAGGGACCCAAACAAGTTTTGCTTTGAATATTGAACAAGCAAGGCTTATATAACTTTATAGTGACATGCAAAATCCAGTTTCAAATAATAATAATAATAATAATTTAAAAATATCAATGGCATATCAAATACAATTTAAATGAAAATGTAATGCCTCTTTTCTATTTGCAGCCTTCTGGGGTAAATAGCGTCATTAACTTTTTCCACAGGCTAATACATTTCAAAATAAAATAACAATGAATAAAACAACCATTCAGGACTTTAAACTGCTCAGTTTGCAACACACTGATCTAATCTGATGTGCCCAAGCCAGATACCTGCCATCTTTTCTTGGATGCTAGTTCATTCATGTCAGGGCTCAGGCTTTGAGCTGAGGCAACCTTCATTATCCAACCAAGGTGTTCATCAGTCATTATATCTCGTAGTCCACCCGGACCACAGTCTTGGGGGCGTGCCTTAAAGGCACTGACTTTAACGTCCTCTACGAGATATCGTCACGTCTGCTTTTCATCCATTCTAACAACGTGCCGGCCCAGTCACAAGATATGTGCGGCTTCTGTACGCACACACACGTGAATGCAAGCATACTTGATCAACAGCGATACACGTTACACTGAGGGTGGCCGTATAAACAACTTTAACACTGTTAGAAATATACGCCACACTGTGAATCCACACCAAACAAGAATGACAAACACATTCCGGGAGAACATCCGCACCGTAACACAACA
This sequence comes from Entelurus aequoreus, assembly GCF_033978785.1. Taxonomy (NCBI): domain Eukaryota; kingdom Metazoa; phylum Chordata; class Actinopteri; order Syngnathiformes; family Syngnathidae; genus Entelurus; species Entelurus aequoreus. The sequence continues at coordinate 2,559,887 of NC_084746.1, forward strand.
GAACAAATACCCAGAACCCTTTGCAGCACCAACTCTTCTGGGACGCTACAAAATACCCCCACCACCAAACCCCCCACACACACCTTGTAGCATCCCGGAAGAGTTAGTGCTACAAAGGATTCTGGGTATTTGTTCTGTTGTGTTTATGTTGTGTTACGGTGCGGATGTTCTCCCGATATGTGTTTGTCATTCTTGTTTGGTGTGTTTGCGTATATTTCTAACAGTGTTAAAGTTGTTAATACGGCTACCCTCAGTGTGACCTGTATCGCTGTTGATCAAGTATGCGTTGCATTCACTTGTGTGTGCGTGCAGAGGCCGCACATATCTTTGTGACTGGGCCGGCACGTTGTTAGAATGGATGAAAAGCAGACGTGACGATATCTCGTAGAGGACGTTAAAGTCAGTGCCTTTAAGGCACACCCCCAAAACTGTGGTCCGGGTGGACTACGAGATATAATGACTGATGAACACCTTGGTTGGATAATGAAGGTTGCCTCAGCTCAAAGCCTGAGCCCCGACATTAATGAACGAGCATCCAAGAAAAGATGGCAGGTATCTGGCTTGGGCACATCAGATTAGATCAGTGTGTGGGCCAGCACTCGTTGGACTGGATGAAAAGCGGACGTGACGATTTTCGGGAGGGGCGCTGAAATTTGGGAGTCTCCCGGGAGGGTTGGCAAGTATGAGAATTAGCGGTGAGTGCGGTGTTACAGCGGCACCACCACTGTATATAATCGGCGGGCCAGCTCTAGCGTTAATTTGATATCGCCTCAAGGGCCAAGTGAAATTACACCAATTTTGGCCCGCGGGCCAGAGTTTGAAACCCATGCTTTAAAGCGTCAAATAAATGGAGGAAACGGAGACTAATAGCCTACTTTTTTCATTTATGTATTTTTTTGACGCTGAGCAAAAGAAGTCTCACGAGGTACTTTGGGGTATCCTGAGACGACGGTTTGAACTTGAAATTTTCATTTTAAAGGCATATTTTTCCCCCCTGAAGATGCTGGACAAATCATGCATCGTTTAAAGCTGCTTTTAATACAGAGCAGTCATAGAATTTGGACATGATTGCCTATAATAAATCACTTTTTGGTTCATCATGTTAAAGCCAACGAATTCTGCCTAGCAACAAGCAGCCAATCAAAACAAATCTGACGCATTCTTGGTTTTTTGTTAGGTTTTTTTCCCAAGCGGTTTATTATTTCTAGTGTAAGTGGCTCCCTGGCTAATACGCCACCTAGTGGTCAGTCTGTGATCACAATGAGAGATTACTTTTTTTTTTATAGAGATTACTTTCCACATTTATGTAGAAGTCTAAATAACTATTATTGTAAGCAACGATTTAAAGGAGACATTTATGGCTGGGTCTAGCACACACACACACACACACACACACACACACACACACACACACACACACACACACACACACACACACACCTCCCCCTCACGGCTGCTTGGCACAGCGCGGCGAGTGTTTCTTCACCATCAGCTGCCAAGGATGATGACACGGTGGAAAAGCTGCCAGAATGTTCTCTCTGGGGCCTCAGAGCTGCCTGAGAATAAGAAAAGCAAAAAGCAGGCGACATTGTGCCACAATATTCTCCCAGACAATTAATATGGTCATTGAACGCACCACAGCGTGTCTGATTTACAGATCCTAATGGATTTGTCCTTTGTTTAAAACAACAATGTAACAAAATGTGTGTTTGCCTTTCAGACGACTTCTGCGAGGAGGAGGAGGTGCAGTCCTTCGGTTACAAGAGGTTCGGTGAGTACCGATACCACCCCACAGCGGTGTGTGGTCCCGACTTCTCATATGTTTGTTCTTCAAAGAAAACATTTTCCTTTGGCCGCCTCCCGGCTTCATAGAAGCATCTACAGTCAGCTTATTTTTGTGCAGCTGCCTCCGTTCTATGGCCATGAGAGTCGCAAACTGCAGTCAATCACCACAAACATCCCCACACGGACTCTTAAGAGGCTCCAAAACTTCAGAAAATGATGCAAAACTACGTCTAAAGTAGTAAAAACTAGGGATGACCTGATCGGGTTTTAATCAGCCTAGAAACAAGGAAGAGTTTATTTCTGTTTGCAAGTCAAATGTGTGATATAATGTGCGATATAAGCAGTCCTGCATTACTTGTGCAAAGCTGGACTGCCAGTTAACATCTAAATGTCCTCCACAAGTTGGTCTTTTCTTGTGTTTTAGTCATTTACAAAAGGGAAAACAAGTGAAGCAAATGTCTCCATAAGAAGCAATGTAATTGTGAATAATCGGTTCCAACTAGAGATGTCCGATAATATCAGCCTGCCGATATTATCGGCCGATATATGCGTTAAAATGTAATATCGGAAATTATCGGTATCGTTTTTTTTTTATTATCGGTATCGGGTTTTTTTTATTAAATCAACATAAAAAACACAAGATACACTTACAATTAGTGCACCAAGCCAAAAAACCTTCCTCCAACATTCACACAAAAGGGTTGTTTCTTTCTGTTATTAATATTCTGCTTCCTACATTATATATCAATATATATCAATACAGTCTGCAAGGGATACAGTCCGTAAGCACACATGATTGTGCGTGCTGCTGCTCCACTAAAAGTACTAACCTTTAACACTTCATTTGACTCATTTTCATTCATTACTAGTTTCTATGTAACTGTTTTTATATTGTTGTACTTTCTTTTTTATTCAAGAAAATGTTTTTAATTTATTTATCTGATTTTACTAATTTTTTTTAAAAAGTACCTTATCTTCACCATACCTGGTTGTCCAAATTAGGCATAATAATGTGTTAATTCCACGACTGCATATATCGGTTGATATCGGTATCGGTTGATATCGGTATCTGTAATTAAAGAGTTGGACAATATCGGGATATCGGCAAAAAGCCATTATCGGACATCCCTAGTTCCAACCTTACCAAAAGTCCACATTTTAGTGAAGGTTTGTACACTTTGAACTCATGTTGTCCTGATACCAATATATTGGTACAGGTACTAATATTATTTCAATACTTTTCGGTACTTTTCTAAATAAAGGGGACCACAAAAAATTGCATTATTGGCTTTTTTTTAACAAAAAATCTTAGGGTACATTAAATATATGTTTCTTATTGTAATTTAGTCCTTAAATAAAATAGTGAACATACTAGACAACTTGTCTTTTAGTAGTAAGTAAACAAACAAAGACTCCTAATTAGTCTGCTGACGTATGCAGTAACATATTGTGTCATTTATACACCTATTATTTTGTACACATTATTAAGGACAACTGGTAGAAAATGAATTATTAATCTACTTGTTCATTTACTGTTAATATCTGCTTACTTTCTCTTTCAACATGTTCTATCTACACTTCTGTTCAAATGTAATAATTAGGGATGTCCGATAATGGCTTTTTGCCGATATCCGATATTCCGATATTGTCCAACTCTTTAATTACCGATACCGATATCAACCGATACCGATATCAACCGATATATACAGTCGTGGAATTAACACATTATTATGCCTAATTTGGACAACCAGGTATGGTGAAGATAAGGTCCTTTAAAAAAAAAAAAAAAAAAAAGATAAATAAATTAAAAACATTTTCTTGAATAAAAAAGAAGGTACAACAATATAAAAACAGTTACATAGAAACTAGTAATGAATGAAAATTAGTAAAATGAAGTGTTAAAGGTTAGTACTATTAGTGGAGCAGCAGCACGCACAATCATGTGTGCTTACGGACTGTATCCCTTGCAGACTGTATTGATATATATTGATATATAATGTAGGAAGCAGAATATTAATAACAGAAAGAAACAACCCTTTTGTGTGAATGAGTGTAAATGGGGGAGGGAGGTTTTTTGGCTTGGTGCACTAATTGTAAGTGTATCTTGTGTTTTTTATGTTGATTTAATAAAAAAATAAAAATAAAAAATAAAAAAACGATACCGAAAATTTAAAAAACCGATACCGATAATTTCCGATATTACATTTTAAAGCATTTATCGGCCGATAGTATCGGCAGGCCGATATTATCGGACATCTCTAGTAATAATCCCTTATTCTTCTCTTCTTTGATACTTTACATTAGTTTTGGATGATACCACACATTTGGGTATGGATCCGATACCAAGTAGTTACAGGATCATACATTGGTCATATTCAAAGTCCTCGTGTGTCCAGGGTCATATTTCCTGACTTTATAAACATAATATACATATAATAAAAACGAAAGAAGATGTTGTGATTCCAAAAAATATTGACGTAATCATAATCGCTCCTGTACTTGGTATCATTACAGTGGATGTCAGGTGTAGATCCACCCATGGCGTTTGTTGACATTGTGACGCAGGTGAGCTACGGTGTGTAGTGAAGCATGTTTAGCTATTCCTCGTCCTGCAGTGATAATGCTACTTGTAAGAAACGTACTTTATTTGTCGCCATGGAAACGAGGATTAGTGATTTAGAAGTAGCTAAAACACTGCTAGCTAGCTAGCCATGTCTTAAAGCACCTCTTCCTGAGGGTGTTTCAGTGTTATAACTTCACCTTTATCTTTACTTTTTACGCCAAAATGCGTCCATTCTCCCTTTTCTGTCTACACACTGTGTCTGCTTGTAAGTACTCTGTGATTGTGCGCTGCCGAACATGCTCCTCTGCTCGTAAAACCAGCAATGACACGAGGTGGTGGGGGACCAATACTTTTCAGAGGCGGTATAGTACCGAATATGATTTGCGGTACTATACTAATACCGGTATACCGTACAACCCTACTTTGAAGACAACATAAAGTACTATATAGTACTGTATATCAAAACAAACAACAACTTTCTATTTAACAACGAGCCAAAACAACAACAGCGACAAGTTCAACTTTGTATTATCTGCAAATGTGGAGCTGAGCAGACACGAGAGAGAGAGAGAAGGGAGTTGAGTGGGAGGAGGGGCCGTGTGTGTGTGTGTGTGTGTGTGTGTGTGTGTGTGTGTGTGTGTGTGTGTGTGTGTGTGTGTGTGTGTGTGTGTGTGTGTGTGTGTGTGTGTGTGTGTGTGTGTGTGTGTGTGTGTGTGTGTGTGTGAGCTGGAAGAGACACCGCTGAAACAGGCCATCCTTTATCGGCTTGTGTCCTGCTACACTGCAAAAAGTCAGTGTTCAAAAAGAAGAAAAAAAAGTACAAAAATGAGGGGTATTTTATTTGAACTAAGCAGAATTATCTGCCAATAGAACAAGAAAATTCGGCTTGTCAAGACTTTCCAAAACAAGTAAAATTAGCTAACCTCATCCATCCATCCATTTTCTACCGCTTATTCCCTTCGGGGGCGCTGGAGCCTATCTCAGCTACAATCGGGCGGAGGGCGGGGTACACCCTGGACAAGTCGCCACCGCACCGCAGGGCCAACACAGATAGACAGACAACATTCACACTCACATTCACACACTAGGGCCAATTTAGTGTTGCCAATCAACCTATCCCCAGCTGCATGTCTTTGGAGGTGGGAGGAAGCCGGAGTAAAAAAAACAAAAATCAAAACTGCGCTCTAGCGCCCCCTAGGAAGAAATCTGCCTCTAACTCCCAGTAGGAATGTCGTAGAGACATGAAACCAAAACCTGTATGTAGGTCTCGCTTATACCTACTTTTCATTAATTAATTTCTTCGGGCTAAAATCAACAGGAAGTTGGCAATTTCCCCTTCAAGACAAAAAATGACTAAAAACACTCATTTTTTATTTTTGAGCTGTAATTTGACCCCTTTAAAATACTTCAAAACTCACCAAACTTCTCACACACATCGGGACTGGTATAAATTGCGATCTAAAAAAAAACCAAACCCCAAAACTCAAAATTGTGCTCTACATAATTTTTGCAGAAAACAGAGAAAAAAACTGCTCCTCAGAGGAAAACTCAGACAAAACTGCTTGTAACTTCCGGTAGGAACGTCATAGAGACATGAAACAAATACCTCTATGTAGGTTTCGCCTAGACCTACATTTCATACATTGACATCCTTCAGCAAAAATCAACAGGAAGTTTGCTATTCCTCCTTCAAAACAAAATTTTTGTTACAACCGGTCACCAAACATCAAACGTTATCTCCTCCGAGCGCGTTTGTCGTTTCGGCTTCAAACTGCTACAGGAGAGAGATTGAACCCTTCTGATTAAAAGTTGACGAAAGTGTTTTGATTCGTGCTACCGTTTTGATTTTACGAGCCTTCAAAGACCCGCAGCACTAAAGTTGCTCCGCTGCTGTTGTTTTAAGACGGCTGCTTAAAAGCAGAATGCACCAGCGTCAATGAACCCAAAAATAGCTTAAAATAAGTATATTCTCACTAATAACAAGTGCACTTTTCTTGGTAGACAAAAAAAAGAGACCTTTTTGCTCAATATGTTGAAAAATATTCTTAAATGGAGTAAATGCTAGTGCCATTATCTTGACATAATGATATGCGCTCGGCATTACATTTCTTGAAACCAGCAAACTTATACTAAAAACTAATTTATTGTTCTTAATGGAAAGGCAACAAGGCAAGCGCTTGTTACTCTCGGGGTCTCCTAGCCGCTCAGGCAAATCATATTGTCTAAAAATGCATTTTTCCATGGATAACATGACATCATCGCACCAAGTGCGTGCTCTTTCAGTCAATTAGTGAGCATATATACAGCCCGGCCCCCGGACAACATTTTTTTAATTGTAATTTTGAAGAATTCATCTGAATGTGAATGAACTATTTCTGTTCAAACATGTTAGAAATGTCACATGTTAAATGTTTAAATATGAACTGTCAGTTTACTGTACTGTGCCAACTGTACTACTATATGAGTACGTGTTTTCTATTGTTTCATTGAAAATAAAACAGCAAAGTCCATTTGGCTGTCATCTGTTTTAATTATGAGACACAATTGTGTCAAAGTCATGATTTTGTTTTTCCATGCTTGAAATAAGAAATTATGACTTTAAAAAAGTAGTTTTATACTTGTGAGTGTTGATGACACAGCTTTGCAACACTTGATATTCTAGTTTCAAGCATGTTTTACTCAATATAGCTCATATATTGGCACTCAGCATCGAGGGTTGGAATTGGGGGTTAAATCACCAAAAAATGATTCCTGGGCGCGGCTACCGCTGCTGCTCACTGCTCCCCTCACCTCCCAGGGGGTGATCAAGGGTGATGTGTCAAATACAGAGGACAAATTTCACCACACCTTGTATGTGTGACTATAATTGGTACTTTCACTTTCATTAAGCCAAATTCCAAAATGTGATTAATCAGATTTAAAAGAATAATGATTTGACAGCCCTAATATATATAATAGGGATGTCAGACACGAGAGAGATAAATGCGTTAAAATGTAATATCGGAAATTATCGGTATCGGTTTTTTATTATCTGTATCGGTTTTTTGGGGTTTTTTGATAAATGCGTTAAAATGTAATATCAGAAATTATCGGTATCGGTTTTTTTATTATCTGTATCGTTTTTTGTTTGGTTTTTTTGGATAAATGCGTTAAAATGTAATATCGGAAATTATCGGTATCGGTTTTTTATTATCTGTATCGTTTTTGTTTTTTTTGTTTTGTTTTGTTTTTTTTTTTTTATTATTAAATCAACATAAAAACACAAGATACACTTACAATTAGTGCACCAACCCAAAAAACCTCCCTCCCCCCATTTCTTTCTGTTATTAATATTCTGCTTCCTACATTATATATCAATATATATCACTACAGTCTGCAAGGGATACAGTCCGTAAGCACACATGATTGTGCGTGCTGCTGCTCCACTAATAGTACTAACCTTTAACACTTCATTTGACTCATTTTCATTCATTACTAGTTTCTATGTAACTGTTTTTATATTGTTTTACTTTCTTTCAAGAAAATGTTTTTAATTTAGTTATTTTATTATTATTTATTTTTTAAAAAGTACCTTATCTTCACCATACCTGGTTGTCCAAATTAGGCATAATAATGTGTTAATTCCACGACTGTATATATCGGTTGATATCGGTATTGGTTGATATTGGTATCGGTAATTAAAGAGTTGGACAATATCGGATATCGGCAAAAAGCCATTATCGGACATCCCTAATATATAATTTTTTTTAAAAAAGCATTTAATCTGTTGTTGCTTTTTTTGCAACTTTTGAGACATATTTTAACCAACGATCTTGGCAGAGATACCACTTCCAAATCCAGAAGAGTTATGGAATTGCGATATTAATGTTCATAATCTATTGATGTATGGGGCAATTATTTTTGGAGCTCTTTGAAGTCTGCCTAGCAACAACAAGCAGCCAGAATGAAACAAGTCAAACGTTCTTAAAAAAAAAAAGCATCATTTGATGTGTTTCTGAAGCAGAAGACCAGGAACGTATTTGAAAGTAATTTAAAAGACATTTTTATTTATTGATATTGTTATGAAGACTCTATTTTGACGTCTTTAAAGCACACTTGAGGTTCCTGGGGGTGAAGTGTCTTTGTAGTGATGCCAGCAAGGAAGCCACATGTTTACTTTAGGATCAATAACTCTTCAATCCCCCCCAAATACACGAGTTTCCTTATCTGTGCACACTTCAAAGAGCTTCTTTGATTTTCCTGTGAAATGGAGCATAAAATCTCCGCAATTCTGGAAGTCATTTCAAGTTTTGTGCTGCACAAAAAGCAAGAAGAAATGTGACAAAAAGCAGCGGAGCAAGGATCAGCGATACTGCCTGGAATCTGTACTGCAGCCTCCTGCGATAACGATGTACAGTATAGCACCATTTACATAATTACATAATAAAATGGTTTACTAAAGCTCCTAACTTGGCTGCTGATGAATGCGTAAACATATTGCATCATTTCCTGTTGTAGTAGTTTTGGGTTGAACAGCAAGTGTACGTATCGATCTGATACCAAGTAGTAACAGGGGCAGTATTGGTCATACCAATGCTGCTGACCTGTCTCCACTCAGGATGGTCTCCTGCTGGGCCCACTATGGACTGGACTCTCACACTATTATGTTGGATCCACTATGGACTGGACTCTCACACTATTATGTTAGATCCACTATGGACTGGACTCTCACTATTATGTTAGATCCACTATGGACTGGACTCTCACACTATTATGTTAGATCCACTATGGACTGGACTCTCACACTATTATGTTAGATCCACTATGGACTGGACTCTCACTATTATGTTAGATCCACTATGGACTGGACTCTCACACTATTATGTTAGATCCACTATGGACTGGACTCTCACACTATTATGTTAGATCCACTATGGACTGGACTCTCACACTATTATGTTACATCCACTATGGACTGGACTCTCACACTATTATGTTACTTTCTCTTTCAACATGTTCTATCTACACTTCTGTTCAAATGTAATAATCACTTATTCTTCTCTTCTTTCATACTTTACATTAGTTTTGGATGATACCACACATTTAGGTATCGATCTGATACAAAGTAGTCACGGGATCATACATTGGTCATATTCAAAGTCCTCATGTGTCCAGGGACATATTTACTGACTTTATAAACATAATATGAATTTTTTAAAAACGAACAAAGATTTTGTGATGCTAAAAAATGATGTAATTATATCACGCTCCTGTACTTGGTATCATTACAGTGGATGTCAGGTGTAGATCCACCAATGGCGTTTGTTGACATTGTGACGCAGGTGAGCTACGGTTTTAGTGAAGCATTTTTAGCTATTCCTCATTTTCCAGTGATAATGATACTTGTAAGAAACTTACTTTATTTGCCCTGGTCAGGCAGCTGCTTTTTTCGCCATTTCCTAGGCAATAAGCAAGCATAACGACTAGTGTTGAGTATTAAACTCTGCGACTGTTTTTTTCCGGATATTGACCACGTTGGGGTTCCGGTCCGAGAACACACAGTCATCATTGGTGTAGGTTCATTTAGTTAGTTAGTTAGTATCTGTAAACCACAAGCAAACACCCATCAACATTTATGTCATTTAACTAAACAACAATATATATATATATATGACTATATATATGCTCAAAGTAAAATACTAGAGACATAATATACTGCATTTCCACAATGGCATATGAGCTAGCCACATTAGCAGCAGCAATGCTATCCTTAACAGGGAGATGTTAGCTCGTAGCATTCTGACAACACAGCATCAATAATATTATTAAAACACCCCTGAATGTTACACAAACACAGTGATGTCTATTAATAAACTAAATTAGTCTTATATAATAATCAACATACTCACATCGTCAAAGACTAGAGCACCGATTAAACGTAGCAGAGAAAACAAGTCAGCACACATTAACACACGTCAAAAGGGAAGCGGAAGTGACCCCTACAGGAAGGAAGCGGAAGTGACACTGTCATGAAATGCTTCAAAATAAAGTATCTGAAACGTAGATAACATGGGGAATTCTTAACAACTAGAATGATCAGTTTTTGTCCAGTCGCTCCCAAACAGATGCTCCGCTTGTCCAGGACTAGTTTTCAGTTTTTGACTCACAGGTGCAAGACTTGCACTCTTCCACTGGAACATTCTTCACTGACTCTCCCTGAAAGGCGAATAAATCCAAGTAAAACAAAATGCACGAGTACAAACCACACAGACAACTTTTTTAACCACTAAGTTAGCTTTAATCCCAATGTTATTCTTTTTATTTGGAGGGCATGCAGTTTGCTTTCTTCCTTTTTCACTGCTTGTTGTCCAGCTGCTCAAAATCTCTTTGATTGATCTTCTCACACTCGTGTTTGCTTTGCATTTGTATCTGACTTTTGTAAGAAATTGTACAAAAACTATACAATATTATGTCCAGAACCAGTAGTGTCAGGTAACGTGAGTGTACAGCACAGGTGTCAAAGTCAAGGCCCGGGGGCCACATCTGGCCCGCAAACACCTGGAAATGATATGTGTCAATCTCACTAAATGTAATGGATTTTTTTTCCCATTTTGACAGAAAAAATATACAAACCCCGTTTCCGTATGAGTTGGGAAATGGTGTTAGATGTAAATATAAACGGAATACAATGATTTGCAAATCCTTTTCAAGCCATATTCAGTTGAATATGCTACAAAGACAACATATTTGATGTTCAAACTCATAAACTTTATTTTTTTTATGCAAATAATCATTAACTTAGAATTTTATGGCTGCAACACGTGCCAAAGTAGTTGGGAAAGGGCATGTTCATCACTGTGTTACATGGCCTTTCCTTTTAACAACACTCAGTAAAGGTTTGGGAACTAAGGAGACACATTTTTGAAGTGGAATTCTTTCCCATTCTTGCTTGATGTACAGCTTAAGTTGTTCAACAGTCCGGGGGTCTCCCTTGTGCTATTTTAGGCTTCACACATTTTCAATAGGAGACAGGTCTGGACTACAGGCAGGCCAGTCTAGTACCCGCACTCTTTTACTATGAAGCCACGTTGATGTAACACGTGGCTTGGCATTGTCTTGCAGAAATAAGCAGGGGCGTCCATGGTAACGTTGCTTGGATGGCAACATATGTTGCTCCAAAAGCTGTATGTACCTTTCAGCATTAATGGTGCCTTCACAGATGTGTAAGTTACCCATGTCTTGGGCACTAATACACCCCCGTACCATCACACATGCTGCCTTTTACACTTTGCGCCTAGAACAATCCGGATGGTTCTTTTCCTCCCGACGTCCACAGTTTCCAAAAACAATTTGAAATGTGGACTCGTCAGACCACAGAACACTTTTCCACTTTGTATCAGTCCATCTTAGATGAGCTCAGGCCCAGCGAAGCCGACGGCGTTTCTGGGTGTTGTTGATAAAACGGTTTTCGCCTTGCATAGGAGAGTTTTAACTTGCACTTACAGATGTAGCGACCAACTGTAGTTACTGACAGTGGGTTTCTGAAGTGTTCCTGAGCCCATGTGGTGATATCCTTTACACGCTGATGTGGCTTGTTGATGCAGTACAGCCTGAGGGATGGAAGGTCACGGGCTTAGCTGCTTACGTGCAGTGATTTCTCCACATTCTCTGAACCCTTTGATGATATTACGGAGCGTAGATGGTGAAATCCCTAAATTCCTTGCAATAGCTGCTTGAGAAAGGTTGTTCTTAAACTGTTCAACAATTTGCTCAGGCATTTGTTGACAAAGTGGTGACCCTCACCCCATCCTTGTTTGTGAATGACTGAGCATTTCATGGAATCTACTTTTATACCCAATCATGGCACCCACCTGTTCCCAATTAGCCTGTTCACCTGTGGGATGTTCCAAATAAGTGTTTGATGAGCATTCCTCAACTTTATCAGTATTTATTGCCACCTTTCCCAACTTCTTTGTCACGTGTTGCTGCCATCAAATTCTAAAGTTAATGATTATTTGCACAAAAAAAAAAAGTTCATCAGTTTGAACATGAAATATGTTGTCTTTGTAGCATATTCAACTGAATATGGCTTGAAAATGATTTGCAAATCATTGTATTCCGTTTATATTTACATCTAACACCATTTCCCAACTCATATGGAAACGGGGTTTGTATGTACTGCTTGAAATTGCATGCAATTCAAACTTTAATAGTATCCAAATATTACAGTATATCATACTTGCCAAACATGTTTTCGTCTCAATAAAAACAAATAAAAATGCCTAAATTTACAGCAAAGTACCCATCAAATTAATAAAAATGACAATAAATTGTACGTTGTTCTTTACAGGATATTACCATATTTTTCGGAGTATAAGTCGCACCGGCCGAAAATGCATAATAAAGAAGGAAAAAAACATATATAAGTCGCACTGGAGTATAAATCGCATTTTTGGGGGAAATGTATTTGATAAAAGCCAACACCAAGAATAGACATTTGAAAGGCAATTTAAAATGTCTAAAGAATAGTGAACAACAGGCTGAATAAGTGTACGTTATATGAGGCATAAATAACCAACTGGTATGTTAACGTAACATATTATGGTAAGAGTCATTCAAATAACTATAACATATAGAACATGCTATACGTTTACCAAACAATCTGTCACTCCTAATCGCTAAATCCCATGAAATCTTATACGTCTAGTCTCTTACGTCAATGACATCAATAATATTATAATGTGTTCATCATTTCACACATAAGTCGCTCCTGAGTATAAGTCGCACCCCCGGCCAAACTATGAAAAAAACTGAGACTTATAGTCCGAAAAATACGGTACTGTAAATTGGAAAAACACTACTAATGTTTTTTGTGTTAAAATTCTGTTGACTGAGCTGCCAGTTTTTGAGTGTAAAATCTTGTTTTCAACGGAATATTACTGTAAATGGAAAGACGGTACATTTGTTTTTACGGTAGAAAAAGTGGCAGCTAAGTTGGCAGAATAAGAAAAGAACTTGTACTGTTTTTCCATTCACAATATAATGTTGTAAACAACTATGTCAATTTAACACAACAATTCTGGCAACTGTGTTTATATTATAATATGTGTTTATATTATATGTGTTTATATTATAATATGTATTTATATTATAATATGTGTTTATATTATAATATGTGTTTATATTATATGTGTTTATATTATAATATGTATTTATATTATAATATGTGTTTATATTATAATATGTGTTTATATTATATGTGTTTATATTATAATATGTATTTATATTATAATATGTGTTTATATTATAATATGTTTTTATATTATAATATGTGTTTATATTATATGTGTTTATATTATAATATGTGTTTATATTATAATATGTATTTATATTATAATATGTGTTTATATTATAATATGTGTTTATATTATAATATGTATTTATATTATAATATGTGTTTATATTGTATGTGTTTATATTATAATATGTATTTATATTATAATATGTGTTTATATTATAATGTGTTTATATTATAATATGTATTTTTATTATAATATGTGTTTATATTATAATATGTGTTTATATTATAATATGTATTTTTATTATAATATGTGTTTATATTATAATATGTGTTTATATTATAATATGTATTTATATTATAATATGTGTTTATATTATAATATGTATTTATATTATAATATGTGTTTATATTACAACTCCATAAAACTGATTTTTTTGGATGTATCAATTATTTTTAGGATATGATTTATAAAAGATTTTCTGACTTTTTCAAACTTCTTCCTAATTCTATAAACTAAATATAAATGATAATAAATAATAAATAATAATCAGTGTCGGCCCTAAAAAAAAAAGAAAAAAAAACATATGGGTTGATCTCTAATACTTGCAAATGATAGAAGTGTAAGAAAACAAAATATAACAACTGAGCAAGGCATTATTGATATACAGCAAGGGTGTCAGTTTTACCCGGCCCACGGGATGAGTTTGCCAAGTATAAAAATTAAGCTGGCTTAGAATAATCATGTATAAGTTATCACACAACTCTTATGCTTAAAGGCCGTTGCTATAGTTATTATCAATTGTGCTGAAGTTGTACTTTTCTATCCGTGCAAAGGCACACAACTTGTAATCTTCCATTGCGAGTTGTCTCGCGTCAGCAGTTTGTTTCCAGACCCTGCCTGCTGGCAGCCAAGGACGGACATCGAGCACCTCGGCACAGATAAAGCAGAGACAGGGCGAAATCACTAGTGTTAGCACATTTCCATTCTGAATAATCATGTATTGTGTCTACTGGGAGCTGCTTGCATCCTCAGTGATGTTAACTAGGGATCTCCTGAATAAATAGAGGAGCACATGGACTGTACCTTAGAGCAGTGGTCCCTAACCTTTTTGTAACTGCGGACCGGTCAACGCTTGAAAATTTGTCCCACGGACCAGAGGGGGGGTGGAATGTTTATTCTTTTTGTTTTTTTTGTCATAAAAAAATACAATCATGTGTGCTTACGGACTGTATCCCTTGCAGACTGTATTGATATATATTGATATATAATGTAGGAAGCAGAATATTAATAACAGAAAGAAACAACCCTTTTGTGTGAATGAGTGTAAATGGGGGAGGGAGGTTTTTTGGCTTGGTGCACTAATTGTAAGTGTATCTTGTGTTTTTTATGTTGATTTAATAAAAATAATAATAATAACAAATAAATATATATTTTTTTTAATTTCTTGTGCGGCCCGGTACCAATCGATCCACGGACCGGTGGTTGGGGACCACTGAACTTAGAGCGTAGGGTGAAACTGTAACGGAGTGTACAGCCCAGTACGTTTCTCCTCATGAGTAAAATTCAACTCTGTCTCTGCTTGATTCCTTGCTCCTTGTCTTGGGTAATAGATAGTTCGCTGTTTGAACCTGACAACCTGAATTTTTTCAATGAAAGAAACTGCTGTTCTAAATGTGTCCACTGGATGTCACAATAGCAATTCTTTGTATCTTTGTAGATGATGCAACATATGTACAAAATAAAGCACATGATGTTAGTACACCAGTCGAGGAAAATTATCAAACTACATAAATAACATCCTGTAATTTGATTTTGATATAATTTTCTATCTTGATAGATTGAAAATGAACACCAATGAGTTGACTGATGAACATTATCACATAATTTATTCAGAAAATATAAATAATGACAAATAAATTATTAACCGCAACATGTAAGTGTAAAAAAAAAATAGAAAAATTATGATTTGTACAATTTCAGAATGTGCTTGTTCTATTTTTAAACAAAGAAAACAAAAGTTGTCTTTATTTTTAAGTTATCATGCCGTGATTTTACCAGTCCGGCCCACTTGGGGAGGAGATTTTGATGTAAAATGAGTTTGACGCCCCTGATATCCGATATGTTTTGAGACTTTTATTTAGGGATGTCCGACAATATCGGCCTGCCGATATTAGCGGCCGATAAATGCGTTAAAATGTAATATCGG
>NC_084746.1:2580721-2605721 GCF_033978785.1 Entelurus aequoreus
TTAACGTTGCGCATGAATGCACAAAGGTGAGTTTTGTTGATGTTATTGACTTGTGTGGAGTGCTAATCAGACATATTTGGTCACTGCATGACTGCAAGCTAATCGATGCTAACATGCTATTTAGGCTAGCTATATGTACATATTGCATCATTAAGCCTCATTTGTAGCTATATTTGAGCTCATTTAGTTTCCTTTAAGTCATATTAATTCAATGTATATCTCATGACACACTATCTGTATGGCTTTTAACTTTTTGCGGCTCCAGACAGATTTGTTTTTGTATTTTTGGTCCAATGGGTGAGGGCCGACATCCGGGCAAATGAGCTACATACGGGCTCTTCGAGCCATGGCGTTGAAAACAAACCGTTGCCATTACTCTTTAACCTGTCGACCTACGCTGGTTAAACCCGTCATTCTGCCTCCAAAATGCCGAAAAACGGTGTTGTTTTTGGTTGTGCTAACCACAACCGGAAACAGGGAAAACAAAGGTTGTATTTTGTTCTGCCAAAGCGTGATAAAAGCCCACAGAGACGAGACTTTTGGCTCGCAGCTTTACACTGGGAAAACGAGGACGGTTCTCACTGGAGTCCCCCAAAGTCCCGGGTCGTGTGTTCGGATCACTTCGTTTCTGGTAAATATAAGGAACAAAAATCCACCTTCTTAACCACAACTTGGCTATACCGTCCGTGCTAATGTTGTACTTGTTGAATTTGTACCTTATAACGTTCGACAGCTGAAGTTGTTGTACAAAAATAACATGCGGTATATACTATATAGTCTATAGCCTAGCTAGCTATTTTCGAAAACCGGACAAGGAGAGGATACCAAAGGCAGCGTTAAGATGGACACCACCGGGAAAACGTAAGCCAGGGCGGCCAAAGAACACCTGGCGAAGAACAGTTGAAAGGGAGCTGAAAGAGATGAAGCTTACATGGGGCGAGGCACAGAGACGAGCACAGCAGCGAGATGAATGGCGTCGAGTCGTCGAAGCCTTATTTCCCATCCGGGAAGAAGAGGATTAAGTTAAGTAAGTAATATACTATATGGTCTATAGCCTAGCTAGCTATTTTCGAAAACCGGTTTCGTTTAAATTTGCACTTAACAGTTGGGTTTTTAAAAACCAATAAACCCTATAATTTTCATGTTGCCATTCAATACATGTAGCCCTCAAATCTCTCAATATTTTATACACCAACACTTGATCTTGTTGTCGATAACTTCCGCGTCTCTTTCTTAGTAGCGCGCAGGCTAAGCTAACTAGCAAGCTCAGCTAAGCCTGAGAAGGTTTAAAGTTCACTGAGACGAGTCTGACGCAAATAATACATTTTCGTTTTTTTCACACGATATGCGAATAAGTAAAAATGCGTAAATGAAGGATTTAACGCCGACTTCCAAGCCACAACGCTCGTTAAATGCTTTTTCTGTCAATGCTGTGTTCGCTGTGAGCTGGTTTGTTTTCAACGAATTCCCGGTTGCTCGGGGATTGGTAGGCGGAAGTGACGTAGGTCCGCCCTCACCCATATGTACATATTGCATCATTATGCCTCATTTGTAGCTATATTTGAGGTAATTTAGCTTCCTTTAAGTCATCTTAATTCAATTTATATCTCATGACACACTATCTGTATGGCTTTTAACTTTTTGCGGCTCCAGACAGATTTGTTTTTGTATTTTTGGTCCAATATGGCTCTTTCAACATTTTGGGTTGCAGACCCCTGACTTAAGTTGTACATCAAGCAAGAATGGGAAAGAATTACACCTGAGAAGCTTCAAAAATGTGTCTCCTCAGTTCCCAAACCTTTACTGAGTGTTGTTAAAAGGAAAGGCCATGTAACACAGTGGTAAAAATGCCCTTGTGACAACTTTTTTGCAACGTGTTGCTGCCATTAAATTCTAAGTTAATGATTATTTGCAAAATCAGTGTGAACATGAAATATCTTGTCTTTGCAGTCTATTCAATTGAATATAAGTTGAAAAGGATTTGTTGTATTCTCTTTTTATTTACTATTATTTACACAACGTGACAACTTCACCGCTTTTGGGGTTTTGTAGAAAGATCTCCTCAATGGCAGTGAAGAGAAGTTTTCCATTGACTCAGCTCTCAAGTGTTTCTGAGATGACAGGTCCAAGAGAGAGAAACATGTGTTCATATCTACCGCTTCCGAGAAGAAAAACCTCTTCACACACAAGTTGGAGTAAAAATGATGTTTGAGCCCAACAATGTCATCAAACATTATTTGTTTAAGCGGCAAGGAGAGAAGAGCATCTGGCCTGAATGTGGTTCTACTTCATAGCATCCGTATTTAGAAGTAATAGAGGAATGTAATGATCATTAATATCATGTCCTCAGGTTTGAAAGGGAGGCATTTGTTTGCCAGTAAACAAATGCAAAAATGATTCAGTCAAACATGAAGTTGATTCATCTTCTCAGCCACTAAGTTGGATGCTGCAACTGGCAGCTGTGAACTCAAAGTGGAGATGAACTGGGGAAACATGAAGTTTGTTTTTGTAAGTACTACAATCATTCATACATGCAAGACTACCCAAGAGAGCAAGTTAGTGCATGTACAGGTTTACATTCCTAGCAACTAGTTAGCTGCCTAAACCAGCAGTTGTTGACATGGAAACAGGACATTTGTTCTAAATATTCAATGTCAATCAATCAATGTTTACTTATATAGCCCGAAATGACCAGTGTCTCAAAGGGCTGGACGTCGAGTGGATCTAACATAATAGTGTGAGAGTCCAGTCCATAGTGGATCTAACATAATAGTGTGAGAGTCCAGTACATAGTGGAGCTAACATAATAGTGAGAGTCCAGTCCATAGTGGATCTAACATAAGAGTGTGAGAGTCCAGTCCATAGTGGATCTAACATAATAGTGAGAGTCCAGTCCATAGTGGATCTAACATAATAGTGTGAGAGTCCAGTCCATAGTGGATCTAACATAATAGTGTGAGAGTCCAGTCCATAGTGGATCTAACATAATAGTGTGAGAGTCCAGTCCATAGTGGATCTAACATAAGAATGTGAGAGTCCAGTCCATAGTGGATCTAACATAATAGTGTGAGAGTCCAGTCCATAGTGGATCTAACATAATAGTGTGAGAGTCCAGTCCATAGTGGATCTAACATAATAGTGAGAGTCCAGTCCATAGTGGATCTAACATAATAGTGAGAGTCCAGTCCATAGTGGATCTAACATAATAGTGATAGTCCAGTCCATAGTGGATCTAACATAATAGTGTGAGAGTCCAGTCCATAGTGGATCTAACATAATAGTGAGAGTCCAGTCCATAGTGGATCTAACATAATAGTGTGAGAGTCCAGTCCATAGTGGATCTAACATAATAGTGAGAGTCCAGTCCATAGTGGATCTAACATAATAGTGTGAGAGTCCAGTCCATAGTGGATCTAACATAATAGTGTGAGAGTCCAGTCCATAGTGGATCTAACATAATAGTGTGAGAGTCCAGTCCATAGTGGATCTAACATGATAGTGAGAGTCCAGTCCATAGTGGATCTAACATAAGAGTGTGAGAGTCCTGTCCATAGTGGATCTAACATAATAGTGATAGTCTAGTCCATAGTGGATCTAACATAATATTGTGAGAGTCCAGTCCATAGTGGATCTAACATAATATTGTGAGAGTCCAGTCCATAGTGGATCCAACATAATAGTGAGAGTCCAGTCCATAGTGGATCTAACAATAGTGTGAGAGTCCAGTCCATAATGAATCTAACATAATAGTGTGAGAGTCTAGTCCATAGTGGATCTAACATAATAGTGTGAGAGTCCAGTCCATAGTGGATCTAACATAATAGTGTAGTTTGTAGTAAAATATAAAAATGAAAAGTACTAGCTACTCTAAACATGGCTATGTAAAAAGAAAGAACTCTTAAACATATATGCATCCTCCCACAATAGCAAGATCGTTTTATAAATGTCTGTGCAATGCGTCCATTCTCTGATTTCAAATTTTCAGGACTTCTGCGTAGCCCAAATACACAAAAACATGTACCAATAGGTAAGAAAAGTTCAAATCAGGTAACAAAAATCAGTCGTATTTTGTCTTTAGCATCTAATTTGGTTTTGCTTTGGTCTTTTTCTGCACTCAAGTGTTCAAAGGAGCTCCACGGATGTTTGCAATTATTCTCCTTCATGTCGTCCAGAGTAGTCGGCTTCCCGAGAGCCTTTGGGATTGCGCAACTTATTTGTGTTTTCCGTGACATCAGCGAGTTAGCGGGACGCGAAACACTGACCGTACTGCATGGAAGTCAGTGTTTGTGCAGTGAGTGTTGTTTTGGGTACAAAAAGTCCTCCTGATCACGGAGGACTTGGAAGATGCATAAGAACTTAGTTCTTGGACTTCTTGGACCTTTCTGGCATGTGTCAGATGTTGCTCAGAGTAAGCAGGTCCAGATGCTCGACTGGCACCAATTTGCAGCAAGTGGCTTTTTCTTTTTGTTTACTTGTTAAAATTCCTCTGCTAATGCGACACCACCGTGACCCCGGAGGGCACTTTTGCTCGGTTAGGTAATGCCATTGCCACTCAGACGCATACCAGACGGTAATGTTACCTGTAAAAACTGCTTGCACCCTGCTACTGTAAGTACAGTACGATGGCACAGAAACCTTTGCTGGTCTGTACAAGCCGTCTTTGTGTTGCCGTGGAAGTTTCCATGGTCTTTTTTTTTTTTTCAGGATTCGGACGTAAGGACTCATTAGAGCAGGAGCAGGCGTGACACTGCTTGTTCCTCACTGTTGTGTTGGAAGCAATAGTCTTCAAAGATTTACAAATTTTACAAAAGCAGTGAAGTTGTCACGTTGTGTAAATGGTAAATAAAAAGAGAATACAATAATTTGCTAAACCTTTTCAACTTATATTCAATTGAATAGACTGCAAAGACAAGATACTTCATGTTCACACTGAGAAAATTATTATTTTTTTGCAAATAATCAGCATTTTTACCACTGTGTTACATGGCCTTTCCTTTTAACAACACTCAGTAAAGGTTTGGGAACTGAGGAGACACATTTTTGAAGTGGAATTCTTTCCCATTCTTGCTTGATGTACAGCTTAAGTTGTTCAACAGTCTCCCTTCTCATATTTTAGCCTTCATATTGCACCACACATTTTCAATGTCTGGACTACAGGCAGGCCAGTCTAGTACCCGCACTCTTTTACTATGAAGCCACGTTGATGTAACACGTGGCTTGTGTTGCGTTTGACCAGATGTTCCTCCAAGTGGGATGTAAAACGCTGGTCAGTCCCAAGTTCCTTAGATGACATATAAACTGAACTCAAATGTACCACCCAGCACAGGATAGGTATTTTGTAATTTATTGTCAAATATTTGAGAATAGAGACCAGCCTCGAACAACACATACGAATGCGTAGCCCAAGTTGATCTGTCAACATCCCGGAATGCACTCTCCTCTTCAATATCTCTCTCCCCCCCCCCCGCCCTCACGGCCGCACAGATGCCCATTGTGTCCGTTATCTCAAGTCGGCCCGAGAAGGGAAGCAGGGAGGACTCCTCTTCTCTGCCTCCTACTTCAAGGCCGTCCACAGTGCAAGCACTTTGTCATGAGATGATCAAAACAATGAAAAGAGTACAAGATGGAACATTAGCTATTTAAAATATGACTATAGAAATATAGAAAGAAGTAACTCTTAATTATGGATAAATGTGGATATATGCATCCGTCAATTGGCATTGTCTTGCTGAAATAAGCAGGGGCGTCCATGATAATGTTGCTTGGATGGCAACATATGTTGCTCCAAAAGCTGTATGTACCTTCCAGCATTAATAGTGCCTTCACAGATGTGTAAGTTACCCATGTCTTGGGCACTAATACACCCCCATACCATCACACATGCTGCCTTTTACACTTTGCGCCTAGAACAATCCGGATGGTTCTTTTCCTCTTTGGTCCGGAGGACACGACGTCCACAGTTGCCAAAAACAATTTGAAATGTGGACCCGTCAGACCACAGAACACTTTTCCACTTTGTATCAGTCCATCTTAGATGAGCTCAGGCCCAGCGAAGCCGGCGGCGTTTCTGGGTGTTGTTGATAAATGGCTTTCGCTTTCCATAGTAGAGTTTTAACTTGCACTTACAGATGTAGCGACCAACTGTAGTTACTGACAGTGGGTTTCTGAAGTGTTCTTGGGCCCATGTGGTGATATCCTTTACACACTGATGTCGCTTTTTGATGCAGTACCACCTGAGGGATCCAAGGTCACGGGCTTAGCTGCTTACGTGCAGTGATTTCTCCAGATTCTCTGAACCTTTTGATGGTATTAAGGGACGTAGATGGTGAAATCCCTAAATTCCTTGCAATAGCTGCTTGAGAAATGTTGTAATGATATATTTGAATATACAGTAGTCTGTATTTTTATTACATCATTATAATTGTAGTTATTATATGGTATATGGAGATGGTATATTTACCAATACTAAATATATATATATATATATATATATATATATATATATATATATATATATATATATATATATATATATATATATATATATATACACAGTATATATATATATAAGTAATAACAACTTAAAAAACAGTACAAGTTGCAATACGGACCTCTACCTGTAGTAGTGATTAATCATTATGTCGTCTGGACGAGAAAAAGCATGAAAAAACCCAATTTGTTTGGTAGAACTTTGTTAAAATAACCCATCATTTGGGTTGAATTTATAACTCGTATATTTGGTAGAACTAACCCAGTTCTGCGGTTAAAATTACCCATCATTTGGGTTGCATATATAACCGGTATATTTGGTAGAACTAACCCAGTATTGCAGTTAAAATGACCCATCATTTGGGTTGAATTTATAACTCGTATATTTGGTAGAACTAACCCAGTATTGCAGTTAAAATGACCCATCATTTGGGTTGAATTTATAACTCGTATATTTGGTAGAACTAACCCAGTATTGCAGTTAAAATAACCCATCATTTGGGTTGAATATATAACGTGTATATTTGGTAAAACTAACCCAGTATTGCAGTTAAAATGACCCAGCATTTGGGTTGAATATATAACCCGTATATTTGGTAGAACTAAACCAGTATTGCAGTTAAAATGACCCAGCATTTGGGTTGCATATATAACCCGTATATCTGGTAGAACTAACCCAGTATTGCGGTTAAAATGACCCATCATTTGGGTTGAATTTATAACTCGTATATTTGGTAGAACTAAACCAGTATTGCAGTTAAAATGACCCAGCATTTGGGTTGAATTTATAACTCGTATATTTGGTAGAACTAACCCAGTATTGCAGTTAAAATGACCCAGCATTTGGGTTGCATATATAACCCGTATATTTGGTAGAACTAAACCAGTATTGCAGTTAAAATAACCCATCATTTGGGTTGAATTTATAACTCGTATATTTGGTAGAACTAACCCAGTATTGCAGTTAAAATAACCCATCATTTGGGTTGAATATATAACGTGTATATTTGGTAAAACTAACCCAGTATTGCAGTTAAAATGACCCAGCATTTGGGTTGAATATATAGCCCGTATATTTGGTAGAACTAACCCAGTATTGCAGTTAAAATGACCCAGCATTTGGGTTGAATATATAACCCCTATATTTGGTAGAACTAACCCAGTATTGCAGTTAAAATGACCCAGCATTTGGGTTGCATATATAACCGGTATATTTGGTAGAACTAAACCAGTATTGCAGTTAAAATGACCCAGCATTTGGGTTGCATATATAACCCGTATATCTGGTAGAACTAACCCAGTATTGCGGTTAAAATGACCCATCATTTGGGTTGAATTTATAACTCGTATATTTGGTAGAACTAACCCAGTATTGCAGTTAAAATGACCCAGCATTTGGGTTGAATTTATAACTCGTATATTTGGTAGAACTAACCCAGTATTGCAGTTAAAATGACCCAGCATTTGGGTTGAATATATAACCTGTATATTTGGTAGAACTAACTCGGGCTGCAACAACTAATCGATTAAATCGATTAAAATCGATTATAAAAATAGTTGCCGATTAATTTAGTCATCGATTCGTTGGATCTATGCTATGTGCATGCGCAGAGGCTTTTTTTTTTTTTTTTTTTTAATTTTTTTTTTTTTTTTTTTTAAATAAACCTTTATTTATAAACTGCAACATGTACAAACAGCTGAGAAACAATAATCAAAATAAGTATGGTGCCAGTAGGCTGGGTTTTTTCAATAAAATACTGGAAAGGACAGAAATGTAGTTTGTCTCTTTTATCTGATTATTAATCGATTAATCGAAGTAATAATCGACTATCAAATTAATCGTTAGTTGCAGCCCTAGAACTAACCCAGTATTGCAGTTAAAATGACCCAGCTTTTGGGTTGAATATATAACCCGTATATTTGGTAGAACTAACCCAGTATTGCAGTTAAAGTGACCCAGCATTTGGGTTAAATATATAATCCATCTTGCATAGTGTTAGTTTGGTCCAAAAGTTACCCAGCAGCTGGGTTAAAAACTACCCAAATTGGGTAGTTTTTAACCCAACCGTTTTTTAGAGTGCAATACATTATTTGTTATTACAGATACAGGGTATATATTTACCAATATCATTGAAATCATTTTTTTTAAACAATAAGATGAGCATTTTTACTATACATAGTTTTTAAATGTATATTTGAATTGTGTAATTTAATTATATATAGTTATGTATAATTTAACTTAAGGCTGACTTTCAGGCGAGTTGGGGGTGGGGAGGTGGGGGTCTCTAATCTCCTGGAGGTGGGGGCTGAGGTGTAAAAGTATTTGGACACTTCCATCTGTCTAAACATCGTGTCCGACCACCTCCAACGTGTCCAGCTGTGGACATCGACGCGGTCAAGCAGAATGTCGTCCTGTTTACAAAAAGTCTTGTGTGCGTACATGCATGTGTGTGTGTGTGTGTGTGTGTGTGTGTGTGTGTGTGTGTGTGTGTGTGTGTGTGTGTGTGTGTGTGTGTGTGTGTGTGTGTGTGTGTGTGTGTGTGTGTGTGTGTGTGTGTGTGTGTGTGTGTGCTTACATCAGAGGCCCCCCAGTGGGCTGCCTCTCTTCACTTCAGCGCAACATCCCAGCATGTAAACACTCAGCCTTGTGTTTGTTCCTTACGCAAACAAAAAGGTCACAAACAGTGCAAGAACATCAACAACATTTAAAAGAAAATCATAACAAAACACTTGAAGCTCCACGGAACACGTCTTTGGAACTTTACAATGTTCACCCCGAAATTTGGTCCACATTATGGTTGTGCCACCATGTACGATATAAACCATTTAAATCTGGCCTTTTTTGACGATAGAGCTATCGTTTTATCGTAATAATTGTTAGAATAATGATGTGTAAGTTATCACACAACTCTTATGCTTAAAGGCCGTTGCTATAGTTATTATCAATTGTGCTGAAGTTGTACTTTTCTATCTGTGCAAAGGGACAACTGGCAATCCAAGATTGCGAGTCGTCTCGTATCAGTGTTTGTGTCCAGAACATCGAGTACCTTGACGCAGACAAAGCAGAGACAGGGCGATATCACGAGTGTCAGCACATTTCCATTTCTGAATAATCCTATATTGTGTCCAACTGGGGCTGCTGAAAGTACCCCCCCTTCCTTCAGAAGCAGCCTCAGTGATATTTCCAAGTTTTTGGTTCAAAAGAAATTGCAGCAGTTTCTTTCTTGCAGCGATGCCAGAGTCCAGTCCTTGAACACACGCCTGGGTGTTGCTCATACTTTTATCGCTGGCTTTCACAGGAGAAGACCTGCAGGACGTCTGCATAAAGTTCCCTCGGCCGTGATTTGGGGTCACACGGACTCACAGCAGGTCGTCCGTCTGTCATGTGGTCAACACATGTGCTTCAGACTGTATAATGCATATGTTCCTTTTTGACTGTACTTAAATGTATAATAGACTGTATTTATATTATTCACATGTGAATAATGCTGTATAATAGACTATTTATATTATTCACATGTGAATAATGCTGTATAATAGACTGTATTTGTATTATTCACATGTGAATAATGCTGTATAATAGACTGTATTTATTTTATTCACATGTGAATAATGCTGTATAATAGACTGTATTTATATTATTCACATGTGAATAATGTTGTATAATAGACTGTATTGATATTATTCACATGTGAATAATGCTGTATAATAGACTGTATTTATGTTATTCACATGTGAATAATGCTGTATAATAGACTGTATTTATATTATTCTCATGTGAATGGGAAGCCTTAAGTTAAATCATACATAAATATTATTCACAAGTGAATAATGCTGTATAATAGACTGTATTTATATTATTCACATGTGAATAATGCTGTATAATAGACTGTTTTTATGCTATTCACATGTGAATAATGCTGTATAATAGACTATTTATATTATTCACATGTGAATAATGCTGTATAATAGACTGTTTTTATGTTATTCACATGTGAATAATGCTGTATAATAGACTGTATTTATATTATTCACATGTGAATAATGCTGTATAATAGACTGTATTTATCTTATTCACATGTGAATAATGCTGTATAATAGACTGTATTTATGTTATTCACATGTGAATAATGCTGTATAATAGACTGTATTCATGTTATTCACATGTGAATGCTGTATAATAGACTGTATTTATGTTATTCACATGTGAATAATGCTGTATAATAGACTGTATTTATATTATTCACATGTGAATAATGCAGTATAATAAACTGTATTTATGTTATTCACATGTGAATAATGCTGTATAATAGACTGTATTTATATTATTCACATGTGAATAATGCAGTATAATAGACTGTATTTATATTATTCACATGTGAATGGGAAGCCTTAAGTTAAATCATACATAAATATGATTCACAAGTGAATAATGCTGTATAATAGACTGTATTTATATTATTCACATGTGAATAATGCTGTATAATAGACTGTATTTTTATTATTCACATGTGAATAATGCTGTATAATAGACTATTTATATTATTCACATGTGAATAATGCTGTATAATAGACTATTTATATTATTCACATGTGAATAAGGCTGTATAATAGACTATTTATATTATTCACATGTGAATAATGCAGTATAATAGACTGTATTTATATTATTCAAATGTGAATGGGAAGCCTTAATTTAAATCATACATAAATATTATTCACAAGTGAATAATGCTGTATAATAGACTGTATTTATATTATTCACATGTGAATAATGCTGTATAATAGACTGTATTTTTATTATTCACATGTGAATAATGCTGTATAGTAGACTATTTATATTATTCACATGTGAATAATGCTGTATAATAGACTATTTATATTATTCACATGTGAATAATGCTGTATAATAGACTATTTATATTATTCACATGTGAATAATTCTGTATAATAGGCTGTATTTATATTATTCACATGTAAAAATACCTAAGTGTTTATTGTCTATTGTGAGCAAACTGTGGTGCTGAATTTCCCCCAGGGATCAATAAAGTACTTTCTATTCTATTCTATTCCTTCCGATATGTTGACCAGGACTTGACGGGTTGGCGGAGGACAAGCACAAACATACGCTACTATGCTTAGTCCTCATCTGCTCCCACAGGTCCCCCCAGATGGACGTATTTTTGTCCTGGTTGCTGACCCACGTTCTGTTGTGTGCTGCAGGAATCCAGGAAGGATCCGAGTGCACCAAGTGTAAAAACGACTTGGCGCTGCGGGCCGCCATTGCGCTGCTCTACGTCCTGTGCGCCCTGCTCACCATCGCCGTGGCAGTCCTCGGGTACAAAGGTCAGC
Organism: Entelurus aequoreus; assembly: GCF_033978785.1. Lineage (NCBI taxonomy): Eukaryota > Metazoa > Chordata > Actinopteri > Syngnathiformes > Syngnathidae > Entelurus > Entelurus aequoreus. Next base: position 2,592,563 of record NC_084746.1, read on the forward strand.
CGCACGTGACGCATGATTGATTTGCTTCTTCTGACAAATGTTGACAATTCAACCTGTTAAGTTTAGTTTAGTTTATTAAGGATCCCCATTAGTGTAAAGCAGTGTTTTTCAACCTTTTTTGAGCCAAGGCACATTTTTTGCGTTGAAAAAATGCGGAGGCACACCACCAGCAGACATCATTCAAAAAGGAAACTCGGTTGACAGTAAAAAGTCGTCGCCACAATTGTTGGATATGACTTTAAAGCATAACCAAGCATGCATCACTATAGCTCTTGTCTCAAAGTAGGTGTACTGTCACCACCTGTCACATCACACCCTGACTTATTTGGACTTTTTTGCTGTTTTCCTGTGTGTAGTGTTTTACTTCTTGTCTTGCGCTCCTATTTTGGTGGCTTTTTCTCTTTTTTTGGTATTTTCCTGTAGCAGTTTCATGTCTTCCTTTGAGCGATATTTTCCCGCATCTACTTTGTTTTAGCAATCAAGAAGATTTCAGTTGTTTTTATCCTTCTTTGTGGGGACATTGTTGATTGTCATGTCATGTTCGGATGTACTTTGTCTTTGCTCCACAGTAAGTCTTTGCTGTCGTCCAGCATTCTGTTTTTGTTTACTTTGTAGCCAGTTCAGTTTTAGTTTCGTTCTGCATAGCCTTCCCTAAGCTTCAATGCCTTTTCTTAGGGACACTCGCCTAGTCAAAATAGCCTCCCTTTGCTCTGATTGCTGCTTTGCACACTCTCGGCATTCTCTCCATGAGCTTTCAGCACACCTGTGAAGTGAAAACCATTTCAGGTGACTACCTCTTGAAGCTCATGCAGAGAATGCAGAGAGTGTGCGAAGCAGTAATCAGAGCAAAGGGTGGCTATTTTGAAGAAACTAGAATATAAAACATGTTTTCACTTATTTCACCTTTTTTTTTGTTAAGTACATACTGTAACTCCACATGTGTTCATTCATAGTTTTGATGTGACAATCTACAATGTAAATAGTCATGAAAATAAAGAAAACACTTTGAATGAGGAGAAGGTGTGTACAAACGTTTGGCCTGTACTGTATAGTTTTAATTATATTTTTTTTAATTAAAGGGTCAAATTCAGGTTTTTTTATTTGGTAATGTTTAGTATTGCAAAAGCCTAAATCCATAGCATAGGGAAATAGATTTTTAAAACATTAATATTCTTAATTAGGGGGATTTATACATTTTTTCCCCACTTTTTTGAATTATTGTAATTATTTTCAAAATAAATGAATTAAAAAAAGTCTAGGGTAAAATGGATGCAGGTTTAACAGCGACATACAGTAAAGCAAATATATTGCACAACAACAAGAAATAATGAAATATAGTCTAAAGGTTGGTTTTTGTGTCATATTTTTAAATATGCATTGCAGAATCAGAATCAAAAATTCTTGAGGGGAAATTCAGATTTTCAGCACAATCCCCTTCAAGAGCAGACATACATTACAAGGAGACAGAACAGGATCAAACATTAGAGGGAGACAGAACAGGATCAAACATTACAGGGAGACAGAACAGGATCAAACATTACAGGGAGACAGAACAGGATCAAACATTACAGGGAGACAGAACAGGATCAAACATTACAGGGAGACAGAACAGGATCAAACATTACAGGGAGACAGAACAGGATCAAACATTACAGGGGGACAGAACAGGATCATACATTACAGGGAGACAGAACAGGATCAAACATTACAGGGAGACAGAACAGAATCATACATTACAGGGAGACATAACAGGATCAAACATTACAGGGAGACAGAACAGGATCATACATTACAGGGAGACAGAACAGGATCAAACATTAAAGGGGGACAGAACAGGATCAAACATTACAGGGAGACAGAACAGGATCATACATTACAGGGAGACAGAACAGGATCATGCATTACAGGGAGACAGAACAGGATCAAACATTACAGGGAGACAGAACAGGATCAAACATTACAGGGAGACAGAACAGGATCATACATTACAGGGAGACAGAACAGAATCATACATTACAGGGAGACAGAACAGGATCAAACATTACAGGGAGACAGAACAGAATCAAACATTACAGGGAGACAGAACAGGATCAAACATTACAGGGAGACAGAACAGGATCATACATTACAGGGAGACAGAACAGGATCAAACATTACAGGGAGACAGAACAGAATCATACATTACAGGGAGACAGAACAGGATCATACATTACAGGGAGACAGAACAGGATCAAACATTACAGGGAGACAGAACAGAATCATACATTACAGGGAGACATAACAGGATCAAACATTACAGGGAGACAGAACAGGATCATACATTACAGGGAGACAGAACAGGATCAAACATTACAGGGAGATAGAACAGGATCAAACATTAAAGGGAGACAGAACAGGATCAAACATTACAGAGAGACAGAACAGGATCAAACATTACAGGGAGACAGAACAGGATCATACATTACAGGGAGACAGAACAGGATCAAACATTACAGAGAGACAGAACAAGATCATACATTACAGGGAGACAGAACAGGATCAAACATTACAGGGAGACATAACAGGATCATACATTACAGGGAGACAGAACAGGATCAAACATTACAGGGAGACAGAACAGGATCAAACAAATTTATGTGAATTATGCAAAATGATTTAAATTTGGTCCCCATGAAGCATATTAAGTCTTTTTCCCCAGGGTCCCCAGTAAGAATGATCAGCACATTACTTCATCAATCCAGAGATTTAAAGACGTGTATGAGCTAACTGGCCAGTGGACATTTTACACCATTTTTTTTATGTCCCCACAAGTCATGATCAAAAACTTGGTCCCCATTCCAAATGATAACCAGTGTGTGTGTGTGTGTGTGTGTGTGTGTGTGTGTGTGTGTGTGTGTGTGTGTGTGTGTGTGTGTGTGTGTGTGTGTGTGTGTGTGTGTGTGTGTGCTGCTGTAACGTCTAGCAGATGAACCTGCAGCAACCACAGCGGACAACAATTAGTCCTAACGAGGCCTGATGTCTTTATGGTGTCTTTATGGTTCTGTGGTCATTTGTTGTCTGGTCAAAGTCCACATGTTGAGCTTCACATGTCTGCTGTGCTGTAAGTGTGTACACGTGTGCTGGCTCCCAGTAAACATGTTATACTGGCCCTAACCAATCTGGCGCCCTAGGCAAGATTTTAGGTGGCGCCCCCCCACATCGGCAGTGAAGTGTATATACTCACAAGAAACCGAATAGCTTTGTCTTTGACCTTTTTTTTTACTTAAAGAAAGCAAATTAACAATCAGAATAGTTAACAAGATAAAAAAAATATGAATAAATAAATGAATACAAAAAATGAATACCGGTATATGAAATACAATATTTTTTACATACATAAACACAAAATAAAACGTGTCAACAAGTTGCATAAAATAAATTAAAAAATACAATATAAATAAGGCACTGCACAAAACAAGATATCAAACCAGTATGACTTTAACAACTATATTACAAAAAAAGGGGATCCTACAGAGTTCTCTATTTGTGCTTTTTAATATAGCATTAACTAGAATGACTTACAAATTACTGTACACCAGGGAGTACTGTAATTACCTAATGTTACATTATTATTTTACATAACAATTTAGCCCCCTCCACAATATTAACCCGACGTTAAAACAGAACTAGCTATTTATTGATTAGCAATTGCCGAATCATGTAACATTAGCTTAATGCTAAAAAGACAGGTTACTATCACATTCTGTAACAGACAAATAATTTCATGTAGGCTAACGTTACCTACCTGCTACCTCTGTCTTTTTCTCGTTTCTCCTCTTCTTTTCTCTTTTTTTCTTCCCTGGGCACCTGACAGTTTTGGCCGTTTTGACATCTTGTGTTGATTTTTTGATGTGGTAAGAGTCATGATACGGGAAGGGAGGGGGCGCACCGTGCGAGGGGAGGAGGGGGCGTAATGGTGTAACAAATAATATTTCTATTAAATAGGCTTTACTTTGCATTTTAATTAACGTGGGATTATTTTATGTATTTAGAAATAATAGTACAAACTTTTTTTTTTTTTTTTTTTTTCCTCCAACATTTATGGCACTGGCGTGGCGCCCCCTGATGGACGGCGCCCTTAGCATTTGCCTATACGGCCTATGCCACGGGCCGGCCCTGACAGTGAAAGGCGACAGGTGGATGGACGTCAGACAGCGACCACAGACATGTCAGCGGAGGCTTTCTTGCTTCAGAGCAACTTTAATAACCTTTATATTACTTCATTGTTTCACCTTTGTGAGTGGATTAATATTGGCCTGTGGATTATTGGATGACACGATGCGGTAGTGGCGGTCTTGAGTAAAGCGCGTTCACTTCAAATTGACACTAAGTCCAATTAGCGTGTGTGACTTTGAGGGACTTTTGTAAATAAAGCCAACAAAACTGAAGATAAGTTTCTCTTTTTGAGTCGATATATTAAAAATGTCACAGCAAGTGTGCATTTTCCACTTTGTGCTAGGTGTGTTGTCAGGAAGTAGTCTCTGCCATTGAGTTGAATGTTACGGAGCCTCTAAAGCAGGGTATCCAAAGTGCGGCCCGGGGGCCCTTTGCGGCCCGCAGGTAATTTTTTAACGGCCCCACGGCACATTCTAAAAATATGATAAAAAAAACACAAAAAATGGTATAAAAGAGTAAACAGGTGACAATAAAATGTTGTTATGTTGACTCTAATAACACTAAGCTGTCATGCAGGCTGTTTCTTTCTTTAAAACATAATAATGAATCAAAAACAATGTTATTATGAATTATTGACCCATTCAAAGCTCCAATTAGGTCACATTAAATATTCCACTTTGAGATATTTTTTGGGGAAAATGTTGCATATTTTGTGTTTGCCATATAAAAAACTATGTTTTGTTTTATAAAGAAGGGCCTAAAATGAACAAACAAGGAACATTATAAACAACAATACAAGTTATAATTGACGGATAGATCTGAAGTTGATCTCGAGACTATTGTGTTAACAGTTTTAAAAAAAATTACGATTTATTTTTTAACACTTTACTGAGCAGGACCCTTTTGGATCCCCAATAATTTTAGTGGGACTTTTTTTTTTTTTAAGTGTCGTTGCTCAAAAAATAATAATAAATTAAAATCAATGTTATGAGTTATGTTATGAGCTCCAATTATTATATAATCTGAAATGTTCCACTTTAAAATGTTATTGGGGGAAAATATTTCATATTTTGTGTTTTTTCCATAAAAAAATGGGTGTTCTTTGACAAAAAGGGCATACAACTTAAATCTAAAAAAAAACACGTTATATTGACAGATATACCTAATGTTGATCTAGATATTTAAACTTTGAATAATAATAATAATAATACTAAATAATGACTTTTAAATTTTTTTTAACCTAAACCCTTTGGTTTAGGTTAAAAAGCCTGAGTAGAGGCCTAAATGTATATTTTGTATACATATATTGTATATTTGTTTTTAAAATAAAAAAATATCAAAATGGCCCCCGCTTGCTTATATTTTTTAGTGTGCGGCCCTCAGTAGAAAAAGTTTGGACACCCCTGCTCTAAAGGGACATGGGGGAAATTTTATTTTTTATATATATAAATATATATATATATTTTTTTTTTAAACATGTATCTCGTGCGCACCAGAAAACTATTTTTTATAAAGTTATAAAAAATTAAAAAATAAATGTACAATTTTTTTTAATTTTATTTTTTTTTAGACATGTATCTTGTGGGGCAGCACGGTGGAACAGGGGTTAGTGCATCTGCCTCACAATACGAAGGTCCTGAGTAGTCCTGGGTTCAATCCCGGGCTCGGGATCTTTCTGTGTGGAGTTTGCATGTTCTCCCCGTGACTGCGTGGGTTCCCTCCGGATACTCCGACTTCCTCCCACCTCCAAAGACACGCACCTGGGGATAGGCCCCTCCCACCTCCAAAGACATGCACCTGGGGATAGGCCCCTCCCACCTCCAAAGACATGCACCTGGGGATAGGTTGATTGACAACACTAAATGGTCCCTAGTGTGTGAATGTTGTCTGTCTATATGTGTTGGTCCTGTGATGAGGTGGCGACTTGTCCAGGGTGTACCCCGCCTTCCGCCCGATTGTAGCTGAGATAGGCTCCAGCGCCCCCCGCGACCCCGAAGGGAATAAGCGGTAGAAAATGGATGGATGGATGGATGTATCTTTTGCGCACGAGATAGTTTCTCGTGCGCACGAGATACATGTTTATAAAAAATAAAAATTATAATTTTTTATAACTTTATAAAAAGTTTCTCCTGCGCACGAGATACATGTCTTAAAAAAAAAATAAAAATCTAATTTTTTAAAAATTTTTTTACAACTTTATAAAAAGTTTCTCGTGCACACAAGAAACTTTCTCGTGTGTGTCTAAAAAAAAAATTAAAAAAAATGTTTTCCCCCATGTCCCTTTAAGGGCTCCATAGAATGTGCCAGTCGTGGCTTTTATGGAAACCTAAAAAGTGTTTATACTGTAAGTATTGTGCTTATTAACGTGCATCTTAGTTGTAGTTTTCATTAACACATTCGGACGCGTGGAAATCGCCATGTAAAATTGCCAATGCTAATTTAGTAGCGTGTGGGCCGGTATAGCTCGGTTGGTAGAGTGGCCGTGCCAGCGACTTGAGGGTTCCAGGTTCAATCCCCCGCTTCTGCCATCCTAGTCACTGCCGTTGTGTCCTTGGGCAAGACACTTTTACCCACCTGCTCCCAGTGCCACCCACACTGCTTTAAATGTAACTTAGATATTGGGTTTCACTATGTAAAAGCGCTTTGAGTCACTAGAGAAAAGCGCTATATAAATATAATTCACTATATGTAAATTAGCATCAATCTTGCACATTTTGAAAAGTGGGGCCTTACTTTTGAGCGCTTACTATCAGACATAGTGGCTTTGTTGGCATAGAAAACAACACCATTACGCATAGTCCACTACGCATATGCCTGTTTACCCGCCAAGTGTTTGAGCCGGACGTCATGCCACATGCAACAGAGTTAATGAAATATGGCACTGTTTGATTTTACTGTACTGTACTTATAAAAGTACCACATTTGGTACCCATCACTAATGTTGAGTGCATATTTCATGAGCAAGTTCACTATGGCGCCCTCTAGTGTTCATAAGCTGTTATATCCGATACAGTTCATAGTGGAGATCGTTAGAACTGGTGCAACTTTGTTCATATGTACAATATATGTGAATACATTGATGAATGATCAACTTTACTTCCTGCTTATGTCAGTGGTCCAGAAAATGGAGGACGTCACAGAGGGGATGCAGAATTATGGCGGCAAAATCATCGCTGTGGAGACCGACTTGAAGAAACTTGGTGAGTTGTCAGTGCTCACAAGCACAGTCACACTCTAAAATTGAGGGGGAAAAAACTTTTCATGATGCTGGTCAGCCTCCATTTAGTTTGACCTTTCTAAAAATAATGGCAATAAACCGTTCCAAGGTCAAACTGTGACCATCATGAAATATTAATTTTATGTACAACAATAAAACACTCAATCTAAGCCAAGGGTGTCCAAAGTGCGGCCCACAGGTAATTTTTTGACGGCCCAACGGCACATTCTAAAAAGGCGATTAAAAAACAAAAAACATAAAAAGTGGTATAAAAGAGCAAACAGGTGAAATGTAACAAGAGAATGTTGCAATGTTGACTCTAATAACACTAAGCTGTTTCTTTCTCTAAAAAATAATAATGAATCAAAAACAATGTTATTATGAATTATTTACCTATTCAAGGCTCCAATTACGTTACATTAAATATTCCACTTTGAAATATTTTTGGGGGAAAGTGTTGCATATTTTGTGTTTGACATATAAAAAACTAAGTTTTTTTGTTTTTTTTAAAGAAGGGCCTGAAACGAACAAACAAGAAACATAAACAATAAAAGTTATAATTGCCGGATAGATCTGAAGTTGATCTCGAGACTATTGTGTTAAAAGTTTTTTTTTAAATTACAATTTATTTTTAACACTTTACTGAGCAGGACCCTTTTGGATCCCCAATCATTTTAGTGGGACTTTTTTTTTTAAGTGTCATTGCTCAAAAAATAATAATAAATTAAAATCAATGTTGTTATGAGTTATGTTATGAGCTCCAATTATTATATAATCTGAAATATTCCACTTTAAAATTTTATTGAGGGAAAATGTTTCGTTTTTTCCATAAAAAACAGGGTTTTCTTTGACAAAAAGGGCATACAACTTAAATCTTAGAAAAACATTTTTTTTATTGACAGATAGACCTAATGTTGATCTAGAGATTTAAACTTTGAATAATATAATACTAAATAATGACAAATTTTTTATATTTTTTTTACCTAAACCCTTTGGGGTCCCCGCCTGAGTGGAGGCCTAAATGTATCTTTTTTATACATATATTGTATTGTTTTTTAAAATATAAAATATCAATATGGCCCCCGCTTGCTTTGATTTTTCAGTGTGCGGCCCTCAGTGGAAAAGGTTTGGACACCCCTGCTCTAAGCATACTTTTTTTTTTGTATTTTTTTATTTTTTATACACTCTTACCTATTACATACGTGTGAAAATAAGCTAATTATAATAATAAATGAAGTTAATAATGGTAAAACGTTACACAAATATCCATTTGGGCCACTTTGGGCTGCAGTGTAAAGATAGTCAGAGATTCTCTCCTTCTTTCCACGCTGGTCTGTTGTCTTTTTGGGACTCATATCGAGTTAGCAAAATGGACACAACTTGTCAAAAGGCGAAAAAAACACAGAAATAAGCCATTACGCTTTATTATTATTATTATTTCTCTTTGTTTTTCTTCTTCTTCTTCTTCTTCTGGTGTTTAAACAAAAAGAAGCAAAGCCGCTCAGTCTGATGTGATGTCATTTTTGTGTGTCACCCCCGAAGACTATCAGACGGGGGAGAAGTCTGTGAACGCCAGCAGCGAAATCAAGACGTTTAAGTCGGACCTGGAGACGCTGCACGGCCGGCTGAACGACATAGCCGTCAGGACCAGCAAGAACCGGGACATCCTAAGCGAACTGCAGGTGGCTGGAGACGACACGCAGGGCGTCCACTTTTCCCTGCAGGGTTTACTGACTGGCAACGCCGCCTCACTCCGCGGGGTCAACCAGACCTTGGCCTCCTACGGCAGCATGCTCGGAGACCTCCAGACGGACACGGCGAGGCTCCAGTCTGAGATCCAGGGCCAGGTGAAGGAGCAGAGCCAGGCCCTGGTGGGCATCAGTGCTCTCAACATCAGCCAGGTCCAGCAGCGCAATCTGCTCATCTCGCTGCAGAAGACGGTCGAAGACACGGGCCAGGCGGTGCAAAAACTCCACATGGGCTATCAGACTTTGCAGCAAACCGCCAGACAAACCCGCACTGACATTGACTGGCTGTCAGAGAAAGTCCAGAACCTCCAGGTCTTGGCGGCAAACAACTCCGCATCGGCACGGTCCAACGACGAAGCCCTGGAAGATTTAGGGTCGCAGCTGAGCACGCTGGCCAACCAGATCCAGAACACCTCCATTCTCACCGAGGGCCACGATCAGAGTCTCCGAGAACTCATGGACCACCAGCGGGACCACGACAATGCCACCTCGTCCAAGTTTGACGTGATGGAAACCCGCCTGGACAAGCATGAAAGCGGCATGGACCGCGTGACCGGCAATGTCAGCTTCGCCACGCAGCTTCTCGGCACCATCAGCTTGGACCTCAATAGCCTAAGGTCATGCGCTGAGACGGTCATGCACCACTCGGACCTCCTGGTGGATCTGAGCAACAGCGTAAGGGAGGCTAATATCGAGAGCAGAGACCTGCGGTCCGAGCAGGATAAGCTGGTGGCCAGGCTGGACATGGAGGTCAACGACCTCTCTGCGGTGATGGAGGAGATGAAGCTGGTCGACAGCAAACACTCGCAACTCATCACCAACTTCACCATCCTCAAAGGTAACGTCATGTACATTTTTGGTGTAAGTTAACTTCCTCCGAAGCGCTGAAAATGTGTCAAAACATTTGCTGTCTGTGCGGTTATTTTTCGGACAAATACACCACATGATGGCGCTGTTGGTAAAACCTCATGAATTGGGTTGACTTGAAGTTTCTCCCACATCTCTGCAAAACACCCACTGCAACTGTCGGGAGAAAAAACAAGCAAATATAGTCGCAAAGAGGCTGAACTGGGAAACTGCTACCTGCCGGATGCGCCGGATTTTCCAAAAATGATCGCTTTAAAGGCCTACAGAAATGAATTTTTTTTATTTAAACGGGAATAGCAGATCCATTCTATGTGTCATACTTGATCATTTTGCGATATTGCCATATTTTTGCTGAAAGGATTTAGTATAGAACAACGTCGATAAAGTTCGCAACTTTTGGTCTCTGATAAAAAAAAACCTCGCCTGTACCGGAAGTAGCGTGACGTTGTCAGTTGTTCACTCCCTCATATTTTCCTATTGTTTTCAACACAGCTAGAGCTATTCGGACCGAGAAAGCGACGATTACCCCATTAATTTGAGCGAGGATGAAAGATTCGTGGATGAGGAACGTTAGAGTGACGGACTAGAATGCAGTGAAATACATATTTTTTTTCGCTCTGACCGTAACTTAGGTACAAGCTGGCTCATTGGATTCCACACTCTCTCCTTTTTCTATTGTGGATCACGGATTTGTATTTTAAACCACCTCGGATACTATATCCTCTTGAAAATGAGAGTCGAGAACGCGAAATGGACATTCACAGTGACTTTTATCTCCACGACAATACACCGACGAAGCTCTTTAGCATGAGCTAACGTGATAGCATCTGTCTCAAATGCAGATAGAAACAAAATACATAAATCCCTGACTGGAAGGATAGACAGAAGATCAACAATACTATTAAACCATGGACATGTAACTACACAGTTAATAGATATCAGCCTGGCAAAGCTTAACAATGCTGTTGCTAACGACGCTAAGGCTAACTTAGCAACCGGACCTCACAGAGCTATGCTAAAAACATTAGCTGCGTTCCAGCGATCGACGGCGCGACGAAGGACTTCACCCGATCATCCGTGCGGTGGCCGCGGCTAGCATCGGCTAGGCGTCTTCTATCCAAGTAAGTAGTCCTTGTTGTGTTGCTACAGGCTTCAGCCAAACACTGCGACAACAACTGAAATGCTTCGCAATTTAGCTGCGGAAAATGTTATAGTCCATAGTCTTAAAATATGGTCTTGGTTGTGTAGGAGAAGTCTTTTCTTGTAGCACCGCCTTGAAATGTCCCGAAAATGACTCTGCTTCAGATCAAAACGGCGGACTTCCATGTTTGTTTTACCGTACGGTTTCTTCAGACTTTAGTGCGTTTGCTTGTGATGACATGCTAACTGAGGTTTGTGTCACGACGTAAAATGAGTTTTGTTTTTGAAATTAGTGAGCCGATTTGTGGGGACGACGAATGCAAGCCTCATAAATGATATGAATTGTCTTTCAGGGCCACCAGGTCCACGGGGCTACAAGGGGGACAAGGGACCCCAGGGCCAAGTTGGCTCCCCAGGTCAGCAGGGTGATAAAGGAGACAAAGGGATGCCAGGAGTGGCGGGAACTAAAGGTGACAGAGGTCCTCTTGGGCCACAAGGTGGGACAGGTCCAAAAGGCGGGCTCGGCCCACGAGGTCTCCCTGGGTCCAAAGGAGCGAGAGGGCCTGGGGGTCGACCCGGGACCACTGGAGACAAAGGCGACCCTGGAGTTCAAGGGCTCCGAGGATTTCCAGGTGAACGAGGACCACAAGGACCGCAAGGCCCCAGGGGAGATGCTGGGCCCGCAGGCTTTGAGGGCCCACGTGGGTCTATTGGACCTATTGGTCCTTCTGGTCCTCCTGGACTTCCTGGGTTACCTGCGGGAGTCCTTCCGCCTACAATGGCTGCTAAAGCAACTCCTCAACCACAGGCATCCAAGCAGCCTCCAACTTCAACTCCCGGTCAGTTGTCTCATACCTTTTTACAACATGCATGTCAGTCAAGTTACATCCTACTAATTCTCACAGATTGACCCAAATGACCAAAAATATTAGCATTCCGAAAACTGCTTCACAACTATCATGTATTCATGTTTTTTTTTACAATGCCATTCTACAAATCCCTCAATTCCTTGCAATAGCTGCTTGAGAAAGGTTGTTCTTAAACTGTTCAACAATTTGCTCAGGCATTTGTTGACAAAGTGGTGACCCTCGCCCCGTCCTTGTTTGTGAATGACTGAGCATTTCATGGAATCTACTTTTATACCCAATCATGGCACCCACCTGTTCCCAATTAGCCTGTTCACCTGTGGGATGTTCCAAATAAGTGTTTGATGAGCATTCCTCAACTTTATCAGTATTTATTGCCACCTTTCCCAACTTCTGTGTCACGTGTTGCTGCCATCAAATTCTAAAGATAATGATTATTTGCAAAAAAAAAAAAAAATGTTTATCAGTTTGAGCATCAAATATGTTGTCTTTGTAGCATATTCAACTGAATATGGCTTGAAAATGATTTGCAAATCATTGTATTCCGTTTATATTTACATCTAACACCATTTCCCAACTCATATGGAAACGGGGTTTGTAAAAGGAATGTCACAAATGATGCCTCAGGATCTCCAAAAGTTTAATATTTACCGATTATTTTCTTTCCCAGGTTGTCCGACAGAGTTCAGGAGGTTTGCAGACAGCTGCTACTTCTTCTCCCCGGCCTCTCAGAAGCTCAACTACGACGAAGCCAGCATGTTTTGTTCTACTCGGGAGTCTCACTTGCTCATCGTTAACAACGACGAGGAGCAGGTGAATGACGGACTCCATCACCCAAATCTGAGCGTGCCTAGCGAAGTAGCTGGTGTGTTTCCTCCTCAGGTGTTTGTGAGTAACGCTGTGACGGGGAAAGGTTCGTTCTGGCTGGGCCTCACCGACCGCCAGGAGGAGAACGTGTGGAAGTGGGTGGATGGGAGCACGCCCGTTTACACGTGAGTGTCAAATGTCCTCTTTGCAGCCTTGCAACGTTTTCACCTGTCTCCTTTGTGCGCTTGCTCCCGGAAGAAAATGGAACCCGGGTCAGCCCGACAACTGGACACGTGGTCACGCTCACGGCGAGGACTGCGGGGGCATCAAAAACAACGGCAACTGGAACGATTACTACT
>NC_084746.1:2613221-2645721 GCF_033978785.1 Entelurus aequoreus
GTCCATAGTGGATCTAACATAATAGTGAGAGTCCAGTCCATAGTGGATCTAACATAATAGTGTGAGAGTCCAGTCCATAGTGGATCTAACATAATAGTGAGAGTCCAGTCCATAGTGGATCTAACATAATAGTGAGAGTCCAGTCCATAGTGGGGCCAGCAGGAGATCATCTTGAGTGGAGACGTCCCCAACTGATGCACAGATGAGTGGTCCACCCTGGGTCCCGACTTTGGACAGCTAACGCCTCATCTGTGGTCACCCAATCCGGGGACCCCCCCCCTCTCCACGAAAGAGAGGGGGGCAGAGCAGATCAACTGGTCTAAAAGGGGGGTCTATTTAAAGGCTAGAGTATACAAATGAGTTTTAAGATGGACTTAAATGCTTCTACTGAGGTAGCATCTCTAACTGTTACCGGGAGGGCATTCCAGAGTACTGGAGCCCCAATAGATGATGATAAATGATGTTTTGTTTTGTCCCCCGTAGAGAAAGCAACCAGTGAGATGAACACAGCCGAGGACTGGGGCCTCATCTTGGACCTATGCGATAAGATAGGACAGCAGCGCACTGGGTTAGCTATACACTGTACTCACCGTATGCTACTGTATGTGATAACACACATTTGATAATTGTACGTATCGCAGGCCGAAAGAATGCCTGCGCTCCATCATGAGAAGAGTGAATCACAAGGACCCCCATGTAGCCATGCAGGCGCTCACGGTAAGTACACCCGCTGTCGGCCGATAAATGCGTTAAAATGTAATATTGGAAATTATCAGTATCGTTTTTTTTATTATCTGTATCGGGTTTTTTTTTTTTTTTTTTTTATTAAATCAACATAAAAAACACAAGATACACTTACAATTAGTGCACCAACCCAAAAAACCTCCCTCCCCCCATTTCTTTCTGTTATCAATATTCTGCTTCCTACATTATATATCAATATATATCAATACAGTCTGCAAGGGATACAGTCCGTAAGCACACATGATTGTGCGTGCCGCTGCTCCACTAATAGTACTACCTTTAACACTTAATTTTACTCATTTTCATTCATTACTAGTTTCTATGTAACTGTTTTTATATTGTTTTACTTTCTTTTTTATTCAAGAAAATGTTTTTAATTTAGTTATCTTATTTTTTTTTTTTTTTTTTTTAAAGTACCTTATCTTCACCATACCTGGTTGTCCAAATTAGGCATAATAATGTGTTAATTCCACGACTGCATATATCGGTTGATATCTGTATCGGTTGATATCGGTATCGGTAATTAAAGAGTTGGACAATATCGGAATATCGGATATCGGCAAAAAGCCATTATCGGACATCCCTATTCACAACCCTATATAAGGCATACAAAATATGTTGTTACTAATTAATTAAAGATTTGTTTTAAATGTATGTTTACATTATTGGATTTTTTTGAAAAAGTAGCAAAATCTGCAAATTACTGGATGACGTCATGGTGACCACACCCTTAACCACACCCCCACCGCCACAGGTATCTTGGCAGTTTAGGGGAAACCCTGTGTGTCAAACTCATTTTTACAGAGGGCCACGTCTCAAATATGCATAACAAATCTAAATAGTGTAATAATAATATATGATAATTTAAATAAAAATGCTATGGAATAAGCTCGTAATATGTTGTTGCATGGTCAAATAATATTAAAGTTCAATTAGGGATTTTCCGATCAGGAATTTCTGCTGCTGCCAATTCCGATACCGATCATCCATGACTGGGATGGGAATCAAAAGCGGGTTCTTCTTCCGAACCGGTTCCCATCGTATCAATTCCTCAAAATCGCTCGCCATTTTTTTCACACGGTTCTCTTATCGAAATTAAAGACACACGTAATAAAATACAATAAAACACAAGTGACACAAGTTAAAAACAATGTGATGAATTGCCCAAATGTAAAAGTAAGGAGACAGGAGATAAACACCAGCTTTACAAACTATAGACCTGTCTTATAAGTTCATACGATTGCTTTTTTTCGTTTTGTTTGGAAAATGTACCTGTTTGAAGCTATGTGAGCTACATGCTAACATTACTTTTCAGAATCTTGCTAGGTTAGCAATAATAGTATAGCTATGTAAGCTATATGCTAACATTACATTTTAACATCAAGCTAGGTTAGCAACACTAGTATACCCATGTGAGCTACATGCTAACATTACTTTTCAGAATCTTGCTAGGTTAGCAGTAATAGTATAGCTATGTAGCTATATGCTAACATTACATTTTAACATCAAGCTAGGTTAGCAACACTATTATACCCATGTGAGCTACATGCTAACATTACTTTTCAGAATCTTGCTAGGTTAGCAATAATAGTATAGCTATGTGAGCTATATGCCAACATTACATTTTAACATCAAGCTAGGTTAGCAACACTAATATAGCCATGTGAGCTACATGCTAACATTACTTTTCAGAATCTTGCTAGGTTAGCAGTAATAGTATAGCTATGTGAGCTATATGCCAACATTACATTTTAACATCAAGCTAGGTTAGCAACACTAGTATACCCATGTGAGCTACATGCTAACATTACTTTTCAGAATCTTGCTAGGTTAGCAATAATAGTATAGCTATGTGAGCTATATGCCAACATTACATTTTAACATCAAGCTAGGTTAGCAACACTAGTATAGCCATGTGAGCTACATGCTAAAATGACATTTTATTATCATGCTAGGTTAGCAGCACGAGTATAGCTTTGTGAGCTACATGCAGACATTACATTTTAACATGCTAGTTTGGCAACAATAGCAGAGCTATGTGAGCTACATACTAACATAATGCTCACATTTAGCCTCGCAGAGCTCCGAGTGTGATTTGAAGATGTGTAGCAAAGCCTGTGGTTTTCCTTTTTTTTTTTTTTTTTATTCCGCAGGCGTATACACTTAGTCATGAGGATTGAGGTTTTTTCTTTCACCCGCCACTTTAAAAAGCGTATTTTTCTTCTTCTGAATGAACGAATGCTAATAGTGTGTCCTCGCAGCTTCTGGGTGCATGCGTCTCCAACTGTGGCAAGATCTTCCACCTGGAGGTGTGCTCCAGAGAGTTTGCCAGTGAAGTCAGTAACGTCCTAAACAAGGTAGCCATTCATCTCTGCACCCTCTTATCGGACTGTGTTAGCTTCAAGTTGCTGTACAACTTCTTTCAGGGCCACCCTAAAGTGTGTGAGAAGCTGAAGGCACTGATGGTGGAGTGGGCAGAGGACTTCCGCAGTGACCCCCAACTCAGTTTGATCTCGGCTATGATCAAAAATCTACGCGAGCAAGGAGTTACCTTCCCTGCTGTGGGCTCGCAGGTACATTCTTTTTAATGATATGTTTTGTATCCAGACATGTACAGTATGTGATGATCATCGTCTTGCAGGCTGCGGAGCAAGCTAAAGCCAGTCCTGCATTAGTGGCAAAGGATCCTGCAAATTCCTCAAACAAGAAAGAAGAAGAAGACTTGGCCAAAGGTAATTTAAAAACGTACAAAAACAAATACCCGTTTGCCCTTCTTCATACACACATTATGATATTATGACTCCACACAGTAGATGGTTTTCGAACTCCGCTTCCTTGATCTCATGGTCTGCCAGAAAATAAAGACCACCTAGCAGTAGGGATGATACTCGAAACCGGTTTTCCCGGTTGTTTGATAAGAAAAGAACCGAGTCCTCGGACTCAAATCCCTTTTTGAGAACCGGTACCCGTTATCGGGACCACTATAGTAAAGGAAAAGAGTTGATTCTTTATTCGAATCCCGTCCCGACCAGAAATGCCCCGTGGAACATCACAAGAAATGACGTCGTCAAGTAGCTCAGTCATTAGGCGCAGATAGCGAAAGCAGGAAAAACAATGGACCGGAAAAAGCGCTCCAAGGTGTAATAAAGTTAAAACAAAAGGTATAATCCAATGAATAACTTTACTGAGAGATTTGAGCAGGGTAAAACACATGACCAACACTTTTACGACCAACCGGAAACATAGCAACCAGGCTAGCAACGCACCTCCTTTACGGCAGCTGGCGCAACGTTCTTAAAGCAACCGCAGCACATACATATATATACAACACATCTCCCTTTTTTAACTTTTGTTTTTCTTTCCTTGTAAACGTTACAAAATCACACTGTAGATGTGTTGTCTGTCTAATTATAAATAATGCAGACGAGGCGTGTTGGCTGAGTTCTTGACGTTTACTTTCACAGCGTGCTCATGACCTCATTCTTACGTGGCGACATGCAACAACACTTTTCGGGGCTACCGCGCATGCTCGTCACTCCCGTTGCATGATGGGTAGTGTGGTTGTTATATCCCCTAGCTCATAACATCTTTCCCCCTATAAAGAAATAATGTTAACTCAATAAAGTGTATTTCTTTTTTTAGCTTTAACTTTTCATTTTTTAGCATTGTAACCACATTTGCAAACAACTTTTCTCTTCATAGAATTCTCTTTCAATAAAGAAATAAAGTGCAAAAATGTCAAAGCATCATAACAAACAGTTATGTTCCAATAGCAGCAGAAGTGCACTTTTTGGAGAGCTGTAATATTTTCAGTTTTGTGCCCGAGGAACTGATTTTATTTAACACTATATTATTATTTATACACCTATAGTGATCACAGAGACAGGTTGTTTTTGTGTTACTGTATATATTTGTTTTTCTGAAAAATCCCACTTAATATACTTTGGGTAACAACAGTCAATATTTATTTTTTATTTTTATTTTTTTAGGGGGGTAACAGTCAATATTTATTTATTTATTATATTAAATTGTTTTCTTATACAATAAAAGTGAGCTTTTGTTAAACCAAATATTGTGTGTTTTTTTCCATATACAACAACCTATCTGGACACCATAAGAGAATCGATAAGGAATCTGTTCGATAAGAGGATTCGATAATAGGCTCGAACTCGATAATTTCTTATCAAACATCACCCCTAGTACTTATTTTATTTATTATCTGCCTGACGTAAGCCGAAAGTTTACGTGTTGAATAAATAATCATCTTTGTGATTAACTTGTGGTTTTATGTCATTTGACAAGATTGTTAATTGTAAGTAGGTTAGATATAATTATTACATTTGTTTCAAATTAAGAGTAAGATTACTAATCCAGTGTTGATATTTATGTGAGCCCCTCTGTAGTGGAACATTTGGGGCCCCTGGTCAAAAAGGTTAAGAACCCTTGCTTTGAACCCGTGTCTCTGATCTTGAGTTTGATTAAAAATAGAATCAAGTAGGGCTGGGCGAAATGGCCTTTTTTAAATATCTCGATATTTTTAGGCCATGTCACGATACACGATATATATGTGGATATTTTGCCTTAGCCTTGAATGAACACTTGATGCAAATAATCACAGCAGTATGATGATTCTATGTGTCTACATTAAAACATTCTTCTTCATACTTCATTAATATATGCTACTTTTAAACTTTCATGCAGAGAGGGAAATCACAACTAAGTCAATTGAGCAAAAGAGTATTTATGAAACAGTTATTAAGCAGTAGCACAAACATTCATGTCATTTCCAAAACAGAAAGTGCAAGATTGTCAGAGACATTTTAAAACAAGCTATTAGTGCACTTTTGTGCATGATGTCACTAAGATGACATATCAAAACAACACTAAATTAAAGTGCACTTTTTGTACAGAACGCCACTACAATAGTTTAAAACAAATAAAGTGCACTTTTGTGCATGATGTCACACAAGATATTTCAATAAGTGTCAAATAAAAATGAGCTTCATAATAGGAAATCAAATAGTGTATGTCCTTCGCTATGTGGTAGGTTCCTGCGGACGTTATCTCCTTCTGTTGTTGACTAGTTTTTTCATACGGTGTTGATGTGGAAATGGTTGCTTGGGCATTTTGTGGGTGTGGCACCGAACGGAGATGTTGACATGCGGAGTTTCAAGCACTCTTCATTCTCTAGCGCAGGGGTCACCAACGCGGTGCCCGCAGGCACCAGGTAGCCCGTAAGGACCAGATGAGTAGCCCGCTGGCCTGTTCTAAAAATAGCTCAAATAGCAGCACTTACCAGTGAGCTGCCTCTATTTTTTACATTTTATTTATTTACTAGCAAGCTGGTCTCGCTTTGCTCGACATTTTTAATTCTAAGAGAGACAAAACTCAAATAGAATTTGAAAATCCAAGAAAATATTTTAAAGACTTGGTCTTCACTTGTTTAAATAAATTCATTATTTTTTTTACTTTGCCTCTTATAACTTTCTGAAAGACAATTTTAGAGAAAAAATACAACCTTAAAAAGGATTTTAGGGTTTTTAAACACATATACCTTTTTACCTTTTAAATTCCTTCCTCTTCTTTCCTGACAATTTAAATCAATGTTCAAGTAAATTTATTATTTTTATTGTAAAGAATAATAAATACATTTTAATTTAATTCTTCATTTTAGCTTCTGTTTTTTCGACGAAGAATATTTGTGAAATATTTCTTCAAACTTATTATGATTAAAATTCAAAAAAATTATTCTGGCAAATCTAGAAAATCTGTAGAATCAAATTTAAATCTTATTTCAAAGTCTTTTGATTTTCTTTTAAAAATTTAGTTCTGGAAAATCTAGAAGAAATAATGATTTGTCTTTGTTAGAAATATAGCTTGGTCCAATTTGTTATATATTCTAACAAAGTGCAGATTGGATTTTAACCTATTTAAAACATGTCATCAAAATTCTAAAATGAATCTTAGTCAGGAAAAATTACCAATGATGTTCCATAAATTTTTTTTTTTTATTTTTTCAAAAAGATTCGAATTAGCTAGTTTTTCTCTTCTTTTTTTCGGTTGAATTTTGAATTTTAAAGAGTCAAAATAGAAGAAACTGTTTCAAAATTTTATTGTCATTTTTTTCGTGTTTTCTCCTCTTTTAAACCGTTCAATTAAGTGTAAATATCATTAATTATTAATAATAACATAGAGTTAAAGGTAAATTGAGCAAATTGGCTATTTTCGACAATTTATTTAAGTGTGTATCAAACTGGTAGCCCTTCGCATTAATCACTACCCAAGAAGTAGCTCTTGCTTTCAAAAAGGTTGGTGACCCCTGCTCTAGCGGGTGACTTTTCAAATGATGCTACATATTAGCAGTAATGCTACTTTTTGTAGCGACGCTTTCGCCCCACACTTGACAAATTACGGTTGTCTGTTCGACATCTTCCCGCTTGAAGCCAAACCACCGCCAGACGATGGACCCCCTGCTGTTTTTCTTGGGAATTAATTCTTCCTTCATTTGTTACCAGATTCGCACCTTCTCTCTCTCTCTTATTACCACTCGCACCACAGCTAACGTTACTCACGCCGCTACCTCTCTGCTCCGCGAGGGCTTATACGTATGTGACGTATGTAAGAAGGTGCGCTTGTTTTATGTCTCTGTGAGAAGGAGAGACAACAAAGAGTCAGAAGAGCCTGTAGTGTAATGCCCGCAGCTAAAAGCAACTGCGTGAGAATGTATCCTCGAATATCACCATATAGTCATTTTCTATATCGCACAGAGACAAACCCGCGATATATCGAGTATATTCCATACATCACCCAGCCCTAGAATCAATGCGTCATCACTCTTTTTTGCACCCCATGCAGCTATTGAGCTGTCCTTGAAGGAGCAGAGACCTCAGACGTCCTTGTCCAGCCTCTACCCCAACACCTCTACCCTGCTGCCCTCACACAAGTCTGATGGCAGGAAGGTCCGCGCCATTTACGACTTTGAGGCCGCCGAGGACAACGAGCTCACCTTCAAGTCGGGGGAGATCATCACTATCCTAGATGACAGGCAAGCACACAGACACACACTCAGCAGCAACAGTGGGCCTCGTGATGTACTACACCAGGGGTCGGCAACCTTTACCACTCAAAGAGCCATTTTGGAAAGTTTCACAAATTAAAGAAAACAATGGGAGCCACAAAATTTTTTTGAAAATTTAAAATGAAAAACACCGCATACAAAGCTTAAATTGCTTTGCGCTATGTTAACCATGGGTCTCTGACACACGCACCGGCACGCATCTTAATAAGGAAATTTAATGTTAGTGCGGCCCGCGACTTTTAATTGAGTGATGCTTGATAGCGTCTTTCTTGCCAACCCTCTCAATTTTCCGGGAGACTCCCAAATTTCAGGACGTGCTGGCACTGCTTTTGGCGCCCTCTACAGCCTGCCTAAACAGCGTACCTGCTTGGCCACATGTTGAATGCAGCTTTTGCTCGCTCACGTAAGTGACAGCAAGGCATACTTGTTCAACAGCCACACAGCTTACACTGACGGTAGCCGTACAAAAACAACTTTAACACTGTTACGTTACAAATATGCGCCACACTTTGAACCCACACCAAAAAAGAATGACAAACACATTTCTGGAAAACATCTGCACTGTAACACAACATAAACACAACACAACAAATACCCAGAATCCCATGCAGCCCTAACTCTTCCGCTCAACCGACGCACGGAGAGGGGGGTGGGGGGGGGGGTTTGATGTGTGGGGGGGTTTGGTGGTAGCGGGGGTGTATAATGTAGACCGGAAGAGTTAGGGCTGCATGGGATTCTGGGTATTTGTTGTGTTGTGTTACGGTGCGGATGTTCTCCAGAAATGTGTTTGTCATTCTTTTTTGGTGTGGGTTCACAGTGTGGCGCATATTTGTAACGTAACAGTGTTAAAGTTGTTTTATAAGGTCACCGTCAGTGTAAGCTGTGTGGCTGTTGAACAAGTATGCCTTGCTGTCGCCTACGTGCGCAAGTAAAAGCAACATATAACATGTGGCCGGGCTGGCACGCTGTTTGTGAATGCTATAGAGGACAATTAATGCAGTGCCATTAGGGCACGCCCTTGATTAAGTAATTAGAGTGAAAATAGGATAATATTTGCCCTGGAAGATTTCTAGGAGAGGCAGTCTCCTGGGAAAGTCGGGGGGGTCGTTAAGTATACTGGGAAAACCGGGTGGGTCGGCAAGTATGCAGCTGAGCCGCATCAGAGTGGTCAAAGAGCCGCAGGTTGCCGACCCCTGTACTACACTGTATCAACCTCACTCCCGCCTGAAGAGCTGAGCTTATTGTCCAGGGCGATGAGCTCATTGGCTAGCGCCGCTAGACACTGACTCTACATGAGTGGGGATCTGTGGTCACAAGTTTGAGTCTGGCGTGTGCAGGATGACCACTGTTACATTGTCAGCTGACTAAAATGTCCTTTTCTGCTCTCTTGAACGCAGTGACCCCAACTGGTGGAAGGGGGAGACGTATCAAGGGGTGGGGCTGTTCCCCTCCAACTTTGTCACTGCTGATCTCACCGCAGAGCCTGAGATGAGTATGTACAGGCACACACACACACACACTCTATTTTATTTTTTATTTTATTTAGCCTTTATTTAACCAGGTAAAATCCCATTGAGATCAAAGATCTTTTTTCCAAGGGAGACCTGGCCAAGAGGGCAGCAGCAAGGTTACATTAAAAACCGTAAATAACACATAAAACATCAAATTTACAACATTAAAGGCCTACTGAAATGATTTTTTTTTACTTAAACGGGAATAGCAGATCCATTCTATGTGTCATACTTGATCATTTCGCGATATTGCCATATTTTTGCTGAAAGGATTTAGTAGAGAAAATCGACGATAAAGTTCGCAACTTTTGCTCGCTGATAAAAAAAAAAGCCTTGCCTGTAGCGGAAGTAGCGTGACGTCACAGGAGCTAGTATTCCTCACAATTCCCCGTTGTTTACAATGGAGCGAGAGAGATTCGGACAGAGAAAGTGATGATTACCCCATTAATTTGAGCGAGGATGAAAGATTCGTAGATGAGGAACGTTACAGTGAATGACTTGAGAGGCAGCGATGGACGTATCTTTTTTCGCTCTGACCGTAACTTAGGTACAAGCTGGCTCATTGGATTCCACACTCTCTCCTTTTTCTATTGTAGATCACAGATTTGTATTTTAAACCACCTCGGATACTATATCCTCTTGAAAATGAGAGTCGAGAACGCGAAATGGACATTCAGTGCCTTTTATCTCCACGACAATACATCGGCGAAATGCTTTAGCTACGAGCTAACGTGATAGCATCTTGCTTTAACTGCATATAGAAACAAAAGAAATAAACCCCTGACTGGAAGGATAGATAGAAAATCAACAATACTATTAAACCGTGGACATGTAAATACACGGTTAATGCTTTCCAGGCTGGCGAAGGTTAACAATGCTGTGCTAACGACGCCATTGAAGCTAACTTAGCAACCGGACCGCACAGAGCTATGCTAAAAACATTAGCTCTCCACCTACGCCAGCCAGCCCTCATTTGCTCATCAACACCCGTGCTCACCTGCGTTCCAGCGATCGGCAGAAGGACAAAGGACTTCACCCGATGCGTTTGGCGGCCCGGAGACGTAGAGACGTAGGAAGTCAAGGTGAGGTCGGCGGCTAGCGCGGCTAGCGCTCCAACAAAGTCCTCCTGGTTGTGTTGCTGTAGTCCGCTGCTAATACACCGATCCCACCTACAACTGTCTTCTTTGCAGCCTTCATTGTTCATTAAACAAATTGCAAAAGATGTCCAGAATACTGTGGAATTATGAAATGAAAACAGAGCTTTTTGTATAGGATTCTACGGGGTACCATAACTTCCGTTACTCTGACTTCGTCACGCGCATACGTCATCATACCGCGACGTTTCAGCCGGATATTTCCCGGGAAATTTTAAATGTCACTTTATAAGTTAACCCGGCCGTATTGGCATGTGTTGCAATGTTAAGATTTCATCATTGATATATAAACTATCAGACTGCGTGGTCGCTAGTAGTGGCTTTCAGTAGGCCTTTAATTAAAACCTCTAAAGGCCTTAGTGGCCACATGCGTGGACAGCACCTTTTAGCTCTTATTTCCAAAATTGTATACGCTACAGAATTGGGGTCTTATGGCCGCTTATGTGGACACTTATACTGCCATCTGGTGGTGTCAGAAGAGTATAACATACAATGGAATTTGGAAAAAAAAAGTGTAAAAATAAGAATTAGCATGTCACTAAACATGAAGTGCACGTTTGTGTACTTATGGGCTAAGTACATCATATCAAAAGATGGTTCTTAATTTTTATTCTAATTAGGATCCAATAAGCCCAAATAGCAAAGAGAAATAAAAAAAAAAGCATGTAAACAAACAGCTTGGGCCTTAAGAGGTTAAATTAGTTTGGCTGATACCTGCAGAATCCCTATAACAAATGGCCCCCTCTCCCTGATGTATCCTCTCAAGCCTGCTTCTTTGTATGACTTTGTTTTATGTCTTGTTGATGTTTTACTGCATTCCTTTCAAATCTTTAATAGTTGCATTTTGTCTTCTAAGGGCTTTGAATAGCGTCGGTGAAAATCCACTAGTGTCAATATTTCATTTTCAATTCCCAACTTTTAAAAGTCAAAAATTGGCTTCAGTGAATTGTACTTTGTAACATGTGTCACAGTGAAGACGGAGAAGAAGACGGTGCAGTTTAGCGAAGACGTTCAAGTGGAGACCATCGAGCCTGAACACGAGCCCGTTTTTATTGAAGAGGTGAGTTGAAGTTTCATTTCTATTTCAGCACACACAACACATCAAGCACATATCAATCACAAATACAAAGATGAAATACAAGAATTAAAGAAACGACTTACTTTTATTCCTGTGCTTATATTGCTCACTGGAAGTGTCAATAATGAGACTACTGCACTGCTTAGTTATCAGTTGTGATGGCTAAATGGCACCTCAGTGAGTGTGTGGCACTAGTGTTTCCCACAGGACTGCAGTCTATGTGTGATTTACTAGGGAAGGTGGGCGTATTGGAACAATCATTGAATTTGCACAATTTTTTGGCCCATTTAAGTGCTGCCAGGACGGAAAAGTCCCCAGAGAGTTGAGTGTATAAAAAATGTCTTCATATGTTTCTGCTGTTTATCTCATACCTCTAAATCAGTCCGGAAAAAAAAAAGCAAATATTTAAATGTGAAAAAAGTCCTGAGAGAAACATTTGACCAAAATTGTCCCATCTAATTCCAAACAGTAAATTGGACAAATTGTACTATTTTTCTGTAAGATGAAACCATAAAATTAGAAAATGCCTGATTACCGGTATAATGTGCTGTTAAAAATTGTATTAGCAAAAAACATAACAATGCATCAATAATATTACATTATTAATAATATTATTATGTTATATACATAATATTACATTATGTATACCGTATTTTCCGCACCATAAGCCGCCCCGTGTTATTAGCCACACTTTCAATGAATGGCATATTTCAAAACTTTGTTTACCTATTAGCCGCCCCGTGTTATTAGCCGCACCTACGCTGCGCTAAAGGGAATGTCAAAAAAACAGTCAGATAGGTCAGTCAAACTTTAATAATATATTACAAACCAGCGTTCTAACAACTCTGTTCACTCCCAAAATGTAATGTGCAAATGTGCAATCACAAAAATAGTAACACTCAAAATAGTGCAGAGCAATAGCAACATCAATAACTCAACGTTGCTCGAACGTTAATGTCACACAACACACAAAATAAACATTTAAAGCTCACGTCCTGAAGTTATTACTCATCCACAAATCCCTCGAATTCTTCTTCTTCTTCGGTGTGCTTCACTTGTTTTTTGACACCATCTGTGATGTGGACGCGCATGCAGTCGTAGATCAACAGGGACGGAGCTGCGTGAAAAAAGTCACCCGGTCTCTTCGCTCATCTTTTCTTCATCCATCCATCCCTTCGAGTTAGCTTTTATGATGACGCCGGCTGGAAAGTTCTCTTTTGGCAAGGTCTTCCTTTTGAATATCACCGTGGGTGGAAGTTTCTGGCCGTTAGCATGGCAAGCTAACGGATATTCACCGTACGTGCTCCCGTTGTATCCACAGTGCGATTCACAGGAATATCAAAAGTCAGTGGAACCTTGTACGCGTGTCTCTTAGTAGGAGACATTTTGTGGTCTTTACAGAAACACACAAATGAAATGAAATATCCGCGCGCTTCTTCTTCTACGGGGGCGGGTGCTCACCTTGGCGGTTGCTTACAGTAGAAGAAGAAGCGCTTCCTCTTCTATGGGGGCGGTTGCTTACCGTAGAAGAAGAAGCACTTCCTCTTCTATGGGGGCGGTTGCTTACCGTAGAAGAAGAAGCACTTCCTCTTCTATGGGGCGGTTACTTACCGTAGAAGAAGAAGCGCTTCCTCTTCTACGGGGAAAAAAGATGGCGGCTGTTTACCGTAGTTGCGAGACCTAAACTTTATGAAAATAAATATTAATATTAATCCATATATAAAGCGCACCGGGTTATTAGCCGCACTGTCAGCTTTTGAGAAAATTTGTGGTTTTTAGGTGCGGCTTATGGTGCGGAAAATACGGTATGTAGGTCTGGGGCCGTACTTATCAAGCTTCTTAGAATTACTCTTAAGAAGTCTGCTAAGAGTTGACTTAAGAGTAAATAAATTCTTCGCTGAAAGCTGCACTTAAAAGTTAGTTATCAAGCGTCTTACTCACACTTTCAGCGAAGTGTAGGACTGAATCTTAAGTGTCACACTCAGAGCTGAATTACGACATTACTATGTGCCGTAAACGGAATTTTAGGTGACGTCATTTCTGTGTCCATAGAAATGACCAATCACTGAAGGGAATCCGTTGTCTAAGAATAAAGAAATATCTTGGAAATATTTAAGTGGACAATGGGAGTGTATATTTTGACAATAAACTACAAAATAATACAAAACAAACTAGTCCCCGCCGGCACTCACGCTACCGCTCCCTCTCTTCTATCGCCCACACACTCACTGACGTCACTCACCTCACGGCCACACACATACGCTACTGTCATAACATTTTCTTTCCAATAAATTAATTAGGCAACTAATTTGAAACTGGTGTGGGTGGCTCTATATATACTAGCCCACTGCAGACACATGCAGAAATCAACAAGGAATCGAAAAGTATTAAATCTGTGACAAAAATAATATCCACTCTGTCTAAACGATACCGTTTGATCAGCTGCTCGTCATCAAAAAAAACAAAACATTGTTCCGTTCCCTGAACGTTCGCGCACGTCTCTCTCGCCTCAGTGCCATCCCCTGCTGGCAACTCCTAACCACTTAAGACACCTCTGAAGGTCTCTTAAATATGGTGGAGAGTAGGAGTGATTCTTAGACTTAAGAACGTTGATAAAAAGCTTTTATTCTTAAGTTTGAGAGTAGGACTAAATTTCGCAAATTCTCAGGACTTAAGTGTAAAATGGCACTCTAAGAAGCTTGATAAGTACGGCCCCTGATCTTTACCCCAGTACCCTCCTAACCCCTTAACATTTACTATGTGCATAACTCATAAACTCCAAGCACATTTTTCAAAATAAAGCATTCGAAGGGTTAAAAATATAAATGGCATTTTTGCTATTTCTATTTAGGACTGATGTTGATTGATAGATTTGAGTGTATAGTTCCTTTTTTGTCCTATTGGCACTTAAAAGTGCTGTTTGCAACTTCCTCACAGTAACATTTTTTAAAGCAAAACATACAACAAGAACATCACCGGCTATCTTATTAATACAACACGTACACGCAGGGAGCGCGTGCACACATACAAAAGCAGTCTAAGAGAAGCAACAGTCATGTTGTTGTTATGATAAAATATGCTATCAATGACAGTTAACGCTCGCTATCTAAATTACTATTATTAGCTAACAATGCCTAAAGTTACTGCGCTTGCATGTGTTACGTACGTACGTAATCACATCATTACTTATGAGAATCCATAAGAGGGCGGGATATACTGTGTAAAATACGTTGGAAAATTAGCACCCTCTAGTCCAGTGTTTTTCAACCACTGTGCCGCGGCACACTAGTGTACCGTGAGATATTATTTGGTGTGCCGTGGGAAATTATGTAATTTCACCTAATTGGGTTAAAAATATTCTTTGCAAACCAGTAATTATTGTCTGTGCTGTCAAGAGCTCGGCAGAGTAACTGTGTAATACTCTTCCATATCAGCAGCAGGTAGCTAATTGCTTTGTAGATCTCAGGAACATGATTTGTCGTGATCACAATATGCAGACGACAGCGGGAGGCAGCGTGCAGGTAAAAAGGTATCTAATGCTTAAACCAAAAATAAACGGAAGGCATTGAAGCTTAGGGATGGCTATGCAAAACGAAACTAAAACTGAACTGGCTGCAAAGTAAACAAAGACAGAATGCTGGACGACAGCAAAGACTTACAGCGCGTGGAGCAGATGGCGTCCACAAAGTACATCCGTACATGACATGACAGTCAACAACAAAATAGGAGCGCCAGACAAGAACTAAAACACTACACACAGGAAAACAGTAAAAAACTCCAAATAAGTCACAGCGTGATGTGACAATTGGTGACAGTACACCTACTTTGAGACAAGAGCTATAGTGATGCATGCTTGGTTATGGTTTGAATTTTTATCCAACAATTGCGAGAATGACTTTTTACTGTCAATATCGGGTGCAGAGTTTAATTTTGTAATGTTTTCTGCTGGTGGTGTGCCTTGGGATTTTTTCAATGAAAAAAATGTGCCTCGGCTCAGAAAAGGTTGAAAAACACTGCTCTAGTCATTGTGTAAATGTTTCAAACAGCCTCTTTAAAGGCCTACTGAAATTAATTGTTTTTATTTAAACAGGAATAGCAGATCCATTCTATGTGTCATACTTGATCATTTCGCGATATCGCCATATTTTTGCTGAAAGGATTTAGTATAGAACAACGACGATAAAGTTCGCAACTTTTGGTCGCTGATAAAAAAAAAAGCCTTGCCTTGCGTGACGTCACAGGAGGTAAAATTCCTCACAATTTTCCTTTGTTTACAATGGAGCGAGAGAGATTCGGAGCGACAAAGCGACGATTACCCCATTCATTTGAGCGAGGATGAAAGATTCGTAGATGAGGAACGTTACAGTGAAGGACTAGAGAGGCAGTGATGGACGTATCTTTTTTCGCTCTGACCGTAACTTAGGTACAAGCTGGCTCATTGGATTCCACACTCTCTCCTTTTTCTATTGTGGATCACGGATTTGTATTTTAAACCACCTTGGATACTATATCCTCTTGAAAATGAGAGTCGAGCACGCGAAATGGACATTTAAAGTGACTTTTATCTCCACGACAATACATCGGTGACACACTTAGCTACTGAGCTAACGTGATAGCATCGTTCTCAAATGAATATAGAAACAAAAGAAATAAACCCCTGACTGGAAGGATAGACAGAAGACCAACAATACTATTAAACCATGTACATGTAACTACACGGTTACATCGACAGCCGTGCTCACCTGCGTTCCAGCGATCGACGGCGCGACGAAGGACACCCATCATCGACGAACCTCTGTAGCATGAGCTAATGTGATAGCATCTGTCTCAAATGCAGATAGAAACAAAATAAATAAATCCCTGACTGGAAGGATAGACAGAAGATCAACAATACTATTAAACCATGTACATGTAACTACACGGTTAAAAATTCTCAGCCTGGTAAGGCTTAACAATGCTGTTGCTAACGACGCTAAGGCTAATTTAGCAACTTAGCAACCGGACCTCACAGAACTATGATAAAAACATTAGCGCTTCACCTACGCCAGCCAGCCCTCATCTTCCCATCAACAGCTGTGCTCACCTGCGTTCCAGCGATCGACGGCGCGACGAAGGACTTCATCCGTGGGTTTGGCGGCAAGCATCGGCTAGGCGTAGTAAGTAGTCCTTGTTGTGTTGCTGTAAGTATTGTACTTGGCCGCTAATACACCGATCGATCCCACCTACAACGTTCTTCTTTGCAGCCTCCATTGTTCATTAAACAAATTGCAAAAGATTCACCAACACAGATGTCCAGAATACTGTGGAATTTTGTCGAAGAAAACAAGAGGTTTTTGTATCGGGTCCGATGGGGTCCAACCACTTCCGTGGATTCTGTGACGTCACGCGCATAAATCATATCCAAAGGAGTTTTTCAACCGGAAGTGTGGCGGGAATTTTAAAATGTCACTTTATAAGTTAACCCGGCCGTATTGGCATGTGTTGCAATGTTAAGATTTCATCATTGGCGTAGTGGGTAGAGCGCCCGTGTCAGAAACCTGAGGGTTGCAGGTTCGCTCCCCGCCTCTTACCATGCCGTTGTGTCCTTGGGCAGGACACTTCACCCTTGCCCCCGGTGCCGCTCACACCGGTGAATGAATGTTGAATGAATGATAGGTGGTGGTCGGAGGGGCCGTAGGCGCAAATTGGCAGCCACGCTTCCGTCAGTCTACCCCAGGGCAGCTGTGGCTACGAAAGTAGCTTACCACCACTAGGTGTGAATGAATGATGGGTTTTTAACATGTAAAGCGACTTTGGGTACTTAGAAAAGCGCTATATAAATCCCAGTTATTATTATTATTATTATTATCATTGATATATAAACTATCAGACTGCGTGGTCGCTAGTAGTGGCTTTCAGTAGGCCTTTAACTGCTATTAAAATATGTATGCGGGTTAAATATACGTATTATGTGTTTTTAGTCTTTTTAAAAAAATACATGTCGTAGCCGATCATGTAAATTATGATGTCATCTTGACACTGCCCTGGCCACGCCCCCCGCCACCACAAATTGACTGACTGTCTGATACTTTTGCTGTTTCATGGTGGCGCCATCTGCTGGATTAACAAAGCCAAACGTCCCTATGTGGGATTACTTTTCAACGAGTCAACTTTGTCTGTCAAAATGACTGAAAAAAAGTGTTTTTGTCTCTCATGTTTCAGGACAAGATGGATCAACTCTTGCAAATGATCCAGAGTGCAGACCCCACAGACAACCAGTCAGACAGTGTTGAGTTGCTGCAGCTGGAAGGTAAACGTTACGCTTGTAGGATGTTTTCATATGCGGGATGTGGCTGACTATTTGAATGCACCAGGTGCCTGCAATCAAATGGGACCGCTCATTGACCAGAAACTGGAGGACATTGACAGGTACTAAGAATTGTTAGTTTGTGTGTGTGTAGTGATGGGTATTGTTCACATTTGGACAGATACAGTACCAATTCCCAGGACCTGGGAATCGATACCAGTACTCAACAGTACTAATTTTCATTAGTGTGTTTTAATAAACATTAATATTTTGATGAATAAAAGGTTATTGTTTAATGTAACATTTAAAAATGAGCTGATTAAGATAACTGCTGTCCACTTGTTACATCTTGTTTTCTCACGCCATTTGAGTCTCATTTGCAATGCACTGCAGTCCCAAACATTAGATGGCAGTTCTGTATAGGTTATCTATGTATGTTGTCTAACTACTTACATTTTTCATAAAGTTGAATGTGTTATGTTGCGCTACAAAGTGTTTATACTGTCAGTATTGTGCTTATTACACACCAGCTGTCTGATTGTAACATTGATTGATTGATTGATTGAGACTTTTATTAGTAGGTTGCACAGTGAAGTACATATTCCGTACAATTGACCACTAAATGGTAACACCCCAATAAGTTTTTCAACTTGTTTAAGTCGGGGTCCACTTAAATTGATTCATGATACAGATATATACTATCATATATACTATCATCATAATACAGTCATCACATAAGATAATCACAATGAATTATTTACATTATTTACAATCAGGGGTGTGAAGGGGGGGGGGTTAGGATATGGACATCAAGTAGTGGACATAGAGAGAGAGAGAGAGAGAGAGAGATCAGAAGGCATAAGAAAAAGTATCTGCATTTGATTGTTTACATTTGATTATTAGCAATCCGGGGAGGGTGTTAGTTTAGGGTTGTAGCTGCCTGGAGGTGAACTTTTATTGCGGTTTTGAAGGAGGATAGAGATGCCCTTTCTTTTATACCTGTTGGGAGCGCATTCCACATTGATGTGGCATAGAAGAGAATGAGTTAAGACCTTTGTTAGTTCGGAATCTGGGTTTAACGTGGTTAGTGGAGCTCCCCCTGGTGTTGTGGTTATGGCGGTCATTTACGTTAAGGAAGTAGTTTGACATGTACTTCGGTATCAGGGAGGTGTAGCGGATTTTATAGACTAGGCTCAGTGCAAGTTGTTTAACTCTGTCCTCCACCTTGAGCCAGCCCACTTTAGAGAAGTGGGTAGGAGTGAGGTGGGATCTGGGGTGGAGGTCTAGAAGTAACCTGACTAGCTTGTTCTGAGATGTTTGGAGTTTAGATTTGAGGGTTTTGGAGGTGCTAGGGTACCAGGAGGTGAACTAGTATTAGTTGTAGTTTTCATTACCAAATTTGGAGGTGTTGAAATTGCTGATATGAATAGCCTGTCTATGGCATATCCAACGTATTTTGACTGAATGGAGCATCACTTTACGTTCAGTCATTTTCTCCCAAGCATATTTGCTTTGTTTTGCGTTGAAAATCGCAACATTACTTGGAGGACGTTTGGCTGAGTACGCCCTCGTGCTGGGCGATATGGAAAAAAATGTATATCACGATATGGATCATTTTATATATTAAGATAACGATATACCACGATATAGCTATGGTACGCTTTCAGTTCTATGAAACATTTAACAACATACACTACCGTTCAAAAGTTTGGGGTCACCCAAACAATTTTGTGGACTAGCCTTCATTTCTAAGAACAAGAATAGACTGTCGAGTTTCAGATGAAAGTTCTCTTTTTCTGGCCATTTTGAGCGTTTAATTGACCCCAAATGTGATGCTCCAGAAACTCAATCTGCTCAAAGGAAGGTCAGTTTTGTAGCTTCTGTAACGAGCTTAACTGTTTTCAGATGTGTGAACATGATTGCACAAGGGTTTTCTAATCATCAATTAGCCTTCTGAGCCCATGAGCAAACACATTGTACCACTGGTTTAAATGTAACTTAGATATTGGGTTTCACAATGTAAAGCGCTTTGAGTCACTTGAGAAAAAGCGCTATATAAATGTAATTCACTTCACTTCACTTCACCATTAGAACACTGGAGTGATAGTTGCTGGAAATGGGCCTCTATACACCTATGTAGATATTGCACCAAAAACCAGACATTTGCAGCTAGAATATTCATTTACCACATTAGCAATGTATAGAGTGTATTTCTTTAAAGTTAAGACTAGTTTAAAGTTATCTTCATTGAAAAATAAGGACATTTAAATGTGACCCCAAACTTTTGAACGGTAGTGTACATGACCACTTACCTTTTTTCTCTATTTATTTGCAAGTGAAATAAACAAATACATTTGGTATAGCAAACAACAATAGCAACAAAACACATTTTTCAGGGTTCACTGCCGCACACAGCCACATGAACACTAACACTACACGAAGCCTGACAGGACAGTTTAATAATAAACGGGATACTGCATGCAAAGGTACACCCTTACACTCTATTCAGAGGTGTGTTAGAAAAACGACATAAGAAACATGGATAAACACAGCAATATTAACGTTAGCTGCCACTAGGGGTGTAACGGTACACAAACATTTTGGTTCGGTACGTACCTCGGTTTAGAGGTCACGGTTTGGTTCATTTTCGGTACAGTAAGAAAACAAAATATACATTTTTTGGTTATTTATTTACCAAATTTGTAAACAATGGCTTTATCCTTTTAACATTGGGAACACTATAATATTTCTGCCCACGTTAATCAACATTAAACTGCCTCAAGTTGTTGCTCAGATTAAATAAAATGACAAAACTTTTTTTCTACATATAATAAGTGCAACATTAAACAGTTTCAAGTCAACTCATCGTGCTTAATTTATTACAGCATTTGGGAAGCCTGTAGTTGATTTATTATGTAAATGTTATATTTTTATCAACATGTGATAGCAGGGACCCTGCCATTCAAAACTAGGCTGCTCCATTACTAATGATTAATGTAACTATAGGTGAAAAAATAGTACAATAGCAATAGGAGAGACTATTCATCCCTGAACACCATGGAGTTCATGTAGGCTTAATGATGCACTTACATTATTATATCAACTATCAGAGACAAAAACTCTTCATTAGAGATGTCCGATAATATCGGCCTGCCGATATTATCGGCCGATATATGCGTTAAAATGTAATATCGGAAATTATCGTTATCGTTTTTTTTATTATCGGTATCGTTTTTTTTTTTTTTTTAAATTAAATCAACATAAAAAACACAAGATACACTTACAATTAGTGCACCAACCCAAAAAACCTCCCTCCCCCATTTACACTCATTCACACAAAAGGGTTGTTTCTTTCTGTTATTAATATTCTGGTTCCTACATTATATATCAATATATATCAATACAGTCTGCAAGGGATACAGTCCGTAAGCACACATGATTGTGCGTGCTGCTGGTCCACTAATAGTACTAATCTTTAACAGTTAATTTTACAAATGTTCATTCATTACTAGTTTCTATGTAACTGTTTTTATATTGTTGTACTTTCTTTTTTATTCAAGAAAATGTTTTTAATTTATTTATCTTATTTTACAATTTTTAAAAAAAAGTACCTTATCTTCACCATACCTGGTTGTCTAAATTAGGCATAATAATGTGTTAATTCCACGACTGCATATATCGGTTGATATCGGTATCGGTTGATATCGGTATCGGTAATTAAAGAGTTTGACAATATCGGAATATCGGATATCGGCAAAAAGCCATTATCGGACATCCCTACTCTTCATTTAACATAATGTCCTTTTTTGCTGCTTCAACACAGCTCAATCAACACAGAAAAAGGTAAAGTGAAATAACAGACAGACAGGGCTTTGCTGTCCGTAACACACACACACCGCAAAATGAGCTAACGTTACGCTAAAAGCTAATTAGCCTTCACCTCAAGCCAGGACTGCGAGCAAGCTCTGCTGCCGTTTATATTTCTAGAAGGTCAACGGGCTCAATGTGATGTTACTAGTAGTTGACTGGGAGGTGTTTATTATCATTTGGGGAGAGTCCGCTGCCTGATGCTTACCTGCTAAACACCTACCTGCTCATCACAAGCACTGACACCATGCGCTCTGAATACGCACTGCTGATTGGCTGTTACCGCTCTGCATGTAACCAATCAGATGGTTGTGTGGGTGGGACAATGCTGGGTGCTGCAGAGTACTGACAGAGACAGGCAGAACGAAGCGGAGCAGCTTGTTAAGACTTTAGCTTAGGCGGCTACTTAATATGTTCGTATGGAAACTCGTTCGGTACACCGCCGAACCGAACCGAACCGAAACCCCCGTACCGAAAGGGTTCAATACAAATACACGTACCGTTACACCCCTAGCTGCCACACATACCTTTGGCTATCGCGGCTCCGGTGTGATCCTCTGGGAAATATTAGTTTGCAGGCAGCGATAAATAAAGCCAGACTGACGAGTTACCCCCTCGTTTGGGTAGGAGTTCGTCCTGGCACTCCGTCTCTGCTCATTGTGGGGGTTCAATTTCTTTATCCGCCAGCGCATCGCCTACCCGTCCTGTCTCCATGTTTACTTAGGATGATCCCCTCATGTGTGTAACCCAGGTAACCTGCAACGGCGGGAGACGCTGGCCACAAAGAGGGCACGTAAAGCGGCGTCATGTCGCAAAATCGAAAGAAAAAATGCGAGCCTACATGTCAACGCATCCTTTTCTTTGTAAGAAAATATGGTTTTCACTCCCGTTTGACACCAAATACACTTACTGAATGTGCAATTATTGTTGTCATTACTATGAATCATCTGATGGCACAAGCCCTATGGATAAAATACAGCCTTGAAGCGATAAAAATAGAAATGGCACGATAGACATTTTTCTATCGTGTCCACAATATGTATCGTCATATCGCCCAGCACTGGTACGCCCTGAGTGCTGCCTGAGTGATTGTTTATGTGAGCCGGTGTTTAGTTTGCAACCAAACGTGAGGAGTCTGCAACAGGATATGACATAACAATCAAAATATGGCACCGTTTGACTTATTGTATGTAGTACCGACGGAATTCGCCGTTTGACTTATTGTATGTAGTACCGACGGAATTCGCCGTTTGACTTATTGTATCAGTGTTTCCCATAAACTGCCAAGATACCTGTGGCGGTGGGGGCGTGGTCACCATGACATCATCGAGCAATTTGCATAATTTACTACAATGATATTATTTTCTTTAAAAAGGCTCAAAAAATGTATACTTACTAATTAATAATAACAGTTTTGTTTTAAACGTCCATCCATCCATCCATTTTACAATATAATTACAACACTTTATGTACATATTTATATACAGATTTGAACAATAAGTTATTCACTGAAATATATTTATTAATTGTGGTTCTTACAAAAAATATATCTTATAAAATATAAAAGCTAAAATGTCTCTTAAAGCTCTGCCCCTTTAATTAGTGCATACTAAATAATTTTACTTTAGCCTACTACTGCAACCATATTATTTACCAGCAACATAAAGTGAAACAGAGGCAGAGGTGTCCTGCCACAGTCAGTAACAAATAAACAGGAAACAGTAGTGGTCAAATACAAATAAGGCAACAAGAGAAGTATCCTACACTTCTATTTTGTAAAGTAAATCTGAACAGCCTATATGGGCATCTACATCAACTATATGATTTGCCTGAGAAGCTGGACAGGACAAAAAAAATTTAAATTTTTTTTTTTTTTTTTTTTTTTTTTTTTTTTAAATTTGTGGCGGGCGTAATTCTTTCGTGGCGGGCCGCCACAAATAAATGAATTTGAGGGAAACACTGTGTATGTAGTACCGACGGAATTCGGTCGGTGCCAATAAAAGTACCGAATTCTGTACCCATCCCTATGTGTGTTTGTGTGTGTCAGAGTTACAAGTTGTGTATTGGTGTCGCCACCAGGAAGCACTCTGAGCTGTCCGACCTCAACGTGAAGGTGATGGAGGCGCTGTCGATGTACGCCAAGCTGATGAATGAAGATCCCGTATACGCAATGTACGCTAAGCTGCAGAGTCAGCAGTATTACATGCAGCAGCAACAGCCACCTGTCTCAACGCAGCAGGTAACCCGCCAAGACCAAACGCAAACGTGCACATATTGTTACACAACTGTGTGTGTGACCATAGGTGTATCCTGGTGCCGCATCGGGCTCGTACGCCTTGAGTGGCGGCAGCGTTCAAGGCTACAATGTGGATCAGATGCAAGGTGGAACGCCGATACCTGGACAAGCTGCCCCCAGGTAAGAAGACGACACATGGACTCATTTCTTTAGTCACAACTGCAAGAGCTTTGCTTTTGAAATGCACACCGTAAACTAAAACAATGTATTTTGTTTTGATTTTATTTTAGTAAGAATACAAAATCATCTGTTCCAGTGACAATGTGTGGACTCAATACATTATTTTTTAAATGTAATTTATTGTTGGTGTAAAAAGAAGTTTACCACTGAAAAAATATACAAATAACAGTCAATAACTTAATAGAATTATATACAATCCTATTACTTTGAACGCGAAACTGCTGCATTTCCCATAACTTATTTTCTGCATTTTTCTGCCTTTTTGTGAATGCAAACAATAGATTATTTTTCACACTTGACATACGAGGTCCTACTGTACTGTTTAATTTGGACAAATCGTATTCCTTTTTTTCCCCATTTTCTTGGATTAAGCAAAGGCCCAATCCCAATACACTCACTCACTACTAGGGATGATGTTTGATAAGAAATGATCGAGTTCGAGCCTATTATCGAATCCTCTTATCGAACCGATTCCTTATCGATTCTCTTATCGAGTCCAGATAGGTTGTTGTATAAGGAAAAAAACACACAATATTTGGTTTAACAAAAGCTCACTTTTATTATATAAGAAAAAAATAGAATCTAATAAATAAATAAATATTGACTGTTACCCACCTAAAAAAATAAAATAAAATAAATAAATATTGACTGTTGTTACCCAAAGTATATTAAGTGGGATTTTTCATAAAAACAAATATATACAGTAACACAAAAACAAGCTGTCTCTGTGATCACTATAGGTGTATAAATAATAATATAGTTTTAAATAAAATCAGTCCCTTGGGCACAAAACTGAAAATAATACAGCTCTCCAAAAAGTGCACTTCTGCTGCTATTTGACATAACTGTTTGTTATGATGCTTTGACATTTTTGCACTTTATTTCTTTATTGAAAGAAAATTCTATGAAGAGAA
This sequence comes from Entelurus aequoreus, assembly GCF_033978785.1. Taxonomy (NCBI): domain Eukaryota; kingdom Metazoa; phylum Chordata; class Actinopteri; order Syngnathiformes; family Syngnathidae; genus Entelurus; species Entelurus aequoreus. Next base: position 2,638,330 of record NC_084746.1, read on the forward strand.
AAGTTGTTTGCAAATGTGGTTACAATGCTAAAAAATGAAAAGTTAAAGCTAAAAAAAGAAATACACTTTATTGAGTTAACATTATTTCTTTATAGGGGGAAAAATGTTATGAGCTAGAGAATATAACAACTACACTACCCAGCATGCAACGGGAGTTACGAGCATGCGCGGTAGCCCCGAAAAGTGTTGCATGTTGCCACGCTGTGAAAGTAACCGTCAAGAGCTCAGCCAACACGCCTCGTCTGCATTATTTATAATTAGACAGACAACACATCTACAGTGTGATTTTGTTTTGTTTACAAGGAAAGAAAAACAAAAGTTAAAAAAGGGAGATATGTTGTATATATATGTATGTGCTGCGGTTGTTTTAAGAACGTTGCGACAGCTGCCGTAAAGGAGGTGCGTTGCTAGCCTGGTTGCTATGTTTCCGGTTGGTCGTAAAAGTGTTGGTCATGTGTTTGTAGTCTGCTAAAATCTCTCAGTAAAGTTATTCGATGGATGATAGTTTTTGTTTTGAACTTTATTACACCTTGGAGCACTTTTTCCCGTCCATTGTTTTCCTGCTTTCGCTATCTGCGCCTAATGACTGAGCTACGTGACGTCATTTATTGTGATGTCCCACGGAGCATTTCTGGTCGGGACGGGATTCCAATAAAGAATCAACTCTTTTCCTTTACTATAGTGGTCTCGATAACGGGTACCGGTTCTCAAAAAGGGATTCGAGTCCGAGGACTCGGTTCTTTTCTTATCAAACAACCGGGAAAACCGGTTTCGAGTATCATCCCTATATACAATCCTATTACTTTGAACGCGAAACTGCTGCATTTCCCATAACTTATTTTCTGCCTTTTTCTGCCTTTTTGTGAATGCAAACAATAGATTATTTTTCACACTTGACATACGAGGTCCTACTGTACTGTTTAATTTGGACAAATCTTATTCCTTTTTTTCCCCATTTTCTTGGGTTAAGCAAAGGCCCAATCCCAATACACTCACTCACTACCACAAGCCCTCACTCACAACCACTACACCCTCGAAATGAAGTGAAAAGGGGTAGAGCTTTGTTATCTTCTCTAGGAATTGGGACACCACTTGCTACGTCACTGCATAGTTTACCTTCAGGCACGTAAGCGACTACATCGTTACGTTTGCACATACGTCCCACCTAGAGTTAAACCGACACCAATATTTTGGTACCAAAATCTATATCGTTATGTATTTCAATACTTTTTGATACTTTTCAAAATAAAGGACAAACAATGTCACTATTGGCTTCATTTTAACAGAACATGTATGATAAAACTCAGTTCTGACTCATTGTCAACAAACTAATAATAATAATAACTACTATAGCACCCGCAACATTAATGCTGCCACAACGACGACTCTTACTGGCCTACTCCCTTCGGTAATGGCACCATTCCCAAATTATGTGGGCTCTATTGATAACCTCACTAACAACTTTAACGACGACCTGCGCGACACCATTGATAGTGTAGCACCGCTAAAGCTAAAAAGGGCCCCTAAAAGGCGTACTCCATGGTTTACAGAAGAAACTAAAGCCCATAAATTATCATGTAGAAAGCTGGAACGTAAATGGCGCGCGACTAAACTTGAGGTTTTCCATCAAGCATGGAGTGATAGTTTAATAACTTATAAACGCATGCTTACCTTAGCTAAAGCTAAATATTACTCAAATCTCATCCACCTCAACAAAAATGATCCTAAATTTTTGTTCAGTACAGTAGCATCGCTAACCCAACAAGGGACTCCTCCCAGTAGCTCCACCCACTCGGCAGATGACTTTATGAATTTCTTTAATAAGAAAATTGAAGTCATTAGAAAGGAGATTAAAGACAATGCATCCCAGCTACAACTGGGTTCTATTAACACAGATACGACTGTATATACGACGGATACCGCCCTCCAAAATAGTTTCTCTCTCTTTGATGAAATAACATTAGAGGAATTGTTAAGATGTGTAAATGGGACAAAACAAACAACATGTTTACTTGACCCATTTCCTGGGAAACTTATCAAGGAGCTTTTTGTATTATTAGGTCCATCAGTGCTGAATATTATAAACTTATCACTTTCCTCTGGCACTGTTCCCCTAGCATTAAAAAAAACGGTTATTCATCCTCTACTCTAGGGACTGTACTTAGAGGGGGGGTTACCCACATATGCGGTCCCCTCCAAGGTTTCTCATAGTCATTCACATCGACGTCCCTTGTGTGGGCTCTGTGCCGAGGATGTCGTTGTGGCTTGACATATGTTTTTTTCCTTCTTTATTATGCATTTTCGGCCAGTGCGACTTATACTCCGAAGCGACTTATACTCCGAAAAATACGGTAATAGCTTGTGTACATGTACCTAATGTTGTGGCCAGTTTGCTTTTTATGGGATATGTATTATCTTAGCTCGTGTTATACGTTAGCATTTAAAACTGTATGTTTACTAGTGATAAGTATATTAGCTTGCATCAAACATTAGCGATGAATATCCTAGCTAGCCTTATGCATTAGCTTTGTGTTTTTGATTGATTGAAACTTGTATTAGTAGATTGCACAGTACAGTACATATTCCGTACAATTGACCACTAAATGGTAACACCCCAATAAGTTTTTCAACTTGTTTAAGTCCACGTTAATGTTAATGATAAATGTCATTATTAAAGATATAAATGTGTTCCAGCGACGTTCACATGTACATGGGTCAGCCGCCCGTCTACGCTGGCCCCGCCCCCGGCAGCATGACCCCTGCAGACGCCCACGCTTACCAGGGTGGCCCGGCCGGCCCCTTCCCCGCCATGACGCAGGCTCCCGGCTACAGCGCCCCCTCTGGCCACAACGTGATGACATCTGCAGAGCTGCCAGCGCAGGTTTCTTACTCCGAGAAGGCGTTGCTATAGTGACAGCAAACGTCAAGAGTAGTGCGACGTCTTACATGTCTTTATTTCCTCTAACATGAAAGGAACAAAGGTGAGGGTGATCTTTACTTAGTTGCACTTCTGTTGTGTTGTTGATCAACATGTAAGTAGAAACAAGCTCTGTGTTCCAGCTCTCATCTTCACTACTGTGCTAAACTACCACACACTCACCTTTCTCTACAACTTTTACTCCAAGTACTGAAAACTGACGACACTTTCTGTTGTTTTGGGAGGCAAAGCATGCACATGGCTCTTGTATATTTTATGGAACTCAAGGCCGGCTGATGACCTCACGTTAGCACAGTGTTTAGCGGCGGTCGCCACGGCAACTGGAGCCAAAGCAGAACAATTGGAAAAGGAAATCCTGTCAAGCATCTCTCTGTTTTTGTAGAGTCATTTTAATTTATGTATTATAATTTTGATGCTGTTTTGTAAACATGGACAAGATGTAAGTATTCTCACAGGGAAGTTGTACATTTCAAAGTTGCCTCGCACTAAAACACGTTCATTAACTGCCGACAAACACTACTTCCTGTCGTTAGTGTTCAATTGAGGGAGCATTTTAATCTGATTTGAAATCAGTTTAATTTGACTCCTCAAAAGGTGATTTTATACCCCCGTTTTAATTTCAAATGAAGTTCACTTTCGGTCTCTTGCAGCGTTGGACTGTAGGCCCAAATGAAGGTGCAGCATAGATTATTATTATTATTATTATTATTAGTATTGTTGTTATTATTATTATTGAAAGTTTTCATGTCAAATGTGTATCCTGCTCTCTTTTAATCGTACTCATCAGTTGATATTCACAATAAAAGAAACCAGGCCAAATGTACACAACAATTTGAGTGACATTCTTTTATTTTTCTTAATTATTGAAATATTTTGTAATATTTTTCCAAAACTAGCTTTCATACAATTTTTAATCAATGTATTCCTCTTCTTGCAACTTTTTCCTCCCTTTCCTCCCATCCATCCATCCATTTTCTACCGCTTGTCCCTTTTGGGGTTGCGGGGGGTCGCTGGAGCCTATCTCAGCTGCATTCGGGCGGAAGGCGGGGTGCACCCTGGACAAGTCGCCACCTCATCACAGGTTTTTCATCCCATTCAAATATTCCACTTTCAAACTGTTCAGCTCATTATTGACATGCAAGCTACAATGTTTCTATTTTGCTAAGTTTTCCCACATTTCTCCACATTTTCTGATTCAAAGTGAAAAAATGTCATTATTTCACATTCCTCAACATATTGAAACATTCCACCATCGACAGTTTGCAATCATCCTGGAAATTGAAACTTTTAATTTGTATTGTTTGGCATGTTAGTCTTTTAGCGAATTAATCGGGTGAAATGTTTAATTATTTATGTATGCTGGGATACACTTCAGGGTCAAATGTTTATTTCACACATCCTTACTGTTACCATGTTAACTTCCTTTTGAACTCATTTTGTGGGTAAACGGTACACCCGGAAGTCTTATATGTTGTTACTTGATGCCATCTAGTCGGGCTGACATTGCAAACTGTTTGCGTTTCAGTTCAGTTTTTCAGCATTCACACAACAATTCTACCAACATTGTTTTATCTAGTCACATATGTGACAAAATAAAACCATTTTGGTAAAATTCTCATTTTTTAATTTAAATTCAATGTACAGTAATTGTATAATTTAGTAAAATTGTAAAATATATTTCTCCTAAAACTATTTTTAATTACAAGTGTCTCAAAGGGCTTCACAAACCACGATGACATCCCCTGATCTGTACCCACATCCGGGCAAGGAAAAACTGCAAAAGCCTTTGCTGGGAAAAGAAGAAACCTTGGAAAGGGGCCACAGATGCGGGGGAATCTCCCTCCTGGGTGACACTACAATGGAGGCCGAGCTGGTACAAGTATTGAATTGTGACATGAAGAGATAATGTGAGAGTGCAGTTCATGGAGAAGCCAGCAGAGGGTGGTAGAGGATCTTGCATGTAGACAAGTCAAAAATGCAGAGACTTCACCAACTGATGCAAATTGTTACAACTTAAGAAGCAGTTACACTATATTGCCAAAAGTATTTGGCCACCCATCCAAATGATGAGAATCAGGTGTCCTAATCACTTGGCCCGGTGTATCAAATCAAGCACTTAGGCATGGAGACTGATTCTACAAACATTTGTGAAAGAATGGGCCGCTCTCAGTGATTTCCAGCGTGGAACTGTCATAGGATGCCACCTGTGCAACAAATCCAGTCGTGAAAATTCCAAAGTCAACTTTATTATAAGGAAAGAAGAGTTTGGGAACAACAGCAACTCAGCCGCCAAGTGGTAGGCCAGGTGAACTGACAGAGAGAGGTCAGCATAGTGCAAAGACTTTCTGCACAGTCAGTTTCTACAGAGCTCCAAACTTCATGTGACCTTCCAATTAGCCCACCTACAGTACGCAGAGAGCTTCATGGAATGGGTTTCCACGGCCGAGCAGCTGCCTCTAAGCCAGGGGTCACCAACCTTTTTGAAAGCAAGAGCTACTTCTTGGGTAGTGATTAATGCGAAAGGCTACCAGTTTGATACACACTTAAATAAATTGCCAGAAATAGCCAATTTGCTCAATTTACCTTTAACTCTATGTTATTATTAATAATTAATGATACTTACACTTAATTGAACGGTTTAAAAGGAAAAAACACGAAAAAAATGACAATTCAATTTTGAAACATAGTTTATCTTCAATTTCAACTCTTTAAAATTCAAAATTCAACCGAAAAAAAGAAGAGAAAAACTAGCTAATTCGAATCTTTTTGAAAAAATTAAAAAAATAATTTATGGAACATCATTAGTAATTTTTCCTGATTAAGATTAATTTTAGAATTCTGGTGACATATTTTAAAAAGGATAAAATCCAATCTACACTTTGTTAGAATATATAACAAATTGGACCAAGCTATATTTCTAACAAAGACAAATCATTATTTATTCTAGATTTTCCAAAACAAAAATTTTCAAAGAAATTCAAAAGACTTTGAAATAAGATTTAAATTTGATTCTACAGATTTTCTAGATTTGCCAGAATATTTTTTTTGAATTTTAATCGTAATAAGTTTAAAGAAATATTCTTCGACGAAAAAACAGAAGCTAAAATGAAGAATTAAATTAAAATGTATTATTCTTTACAATAAAAAAAATACATTTACTTGAACATTGATTTAAATTGTCAGTAAGGAAGAGGAAGGAATTTAAAAGGTAAAAAGGTATATGTGTTTAAAAATCCTAAAATCATTTTTAAGGTAGTATTTTTTTCTCTAAAATTGTCTTTCTGAAAGTTATAAGAAGCAAAGTAAAACAATTAATGAATTTATTTAAACAAGTGAAGACCAAGTCTTTAAAATATTTTCTTGGATTTTGAAATTCTATTTGAGTTTTGTCTCTTAGAATTAAAAATGTCGGGCAAAGTGAGACCAGCTTGCTAGTAAATAAATACCATTTAAAAAATCGAGGCAGCTCACTGGTAAGTGCTGCTATTTGAGCTATTTTTAGAACAGGCCAGCGGGCTACTCATCTGGTCCTTACGGGCTACCTGGTGCCCGCGGGCACCACGTTGATGACCCCTGCTCTAAGCCATACATCACCAAGTCCAATGTAAAGCGTGGGATGCAGTGGTGTAAAAATGTCGCCACTGGACTCTAGAGCAGTGGAGACGCCTTCTCTGGACTGATGAGTCACGCTTTTCCATCTGGCAATCTGATGGACCAGTCTGGGTTTGGAGGTTGCCAGGAGAACGCTACATTTGGGACTACATTGTGCTGAGTGTGAAATTTGGTGGAGGAGGAATTATAGTGTGGGGTTGTTTTTCAGGAGTTGGGCTTGGACCCTTAGTTCCAGTGAAAGGAACTTTGAATGCAACATTTTGGACAATTCCATGCACCCAACCTTGTGGGAACAGTCTGGAGCGGGCCCCTTCCTCTTCCAACATGACTGTGCACCAGTGCACAAAGCAAGGTCCACAAAGACATGGATGACCGAGTCTGGTGTGGATGAACTTGACTGGCCTGCTCAGAGTCCTGACCTGAACCAGATAGAACACCTTTGGGATGAATTAGAACGGAGACTTCTCCACCAACATCAGTGTGTGACCTCACCAATGCGCTTTTGGAAGAATGGTGGAAAATTCCTATATACACACTCCGCAACCTTGTGGACAGCCCTTCCCAGAAGAGTTGAAGCTGTAATAGCTGCAAAAGGTCATATTGAACCCTATGGGTGAGGAATGGGATGGCACTTTAAGTTCATATGTGAGTCAAGGCAGGTGGCCAAATACTTTTGGCAATATTTTCCACTAGATAGCGAAATTGATGTAAAATGTCAAAAGGATATTTGATGTTTAACATCCTGTTGGTGGATTTTAGACAAAGTTTTGCTTTTTAGGAAATTAATATTTTTCTTGTTTCAACATTGAATAATCCCTTGAAATGATGTTAGGAGTGTTTTT
>NC_084746.1:2650721-2695721 GCF_033978785.1 Entelurus aequoreus
ACAAAACTCACGTGGCACGAAAGGAGCAGGATGAACTATGACAGGAACAGAGTGGACAGAAGTAGACGGAGCTACAACGACAAGTATAAATGACAATAATCCAGCAGTGACTGGAGGGCAGGGCAGGTATAAATAGCAGCTGGCTGATTGGCACCAGGTGTGGCCCGGTGCCAATCAGCCACAGCTGAGGGGACAGCAAGCACTCAGAGAGACAAATGGGAAATAACCAAAATAAGAGCGCTGACAGGAAATGACAGAGGAAAAACCAAAACATAACTAAACTGTCAGGGACAAGCCTGACAATGGTAAGAGTCATTCAAATAACTATAACATATAGAACATGCTATACGTTTACCAAACAATCTGTCACTCCTAATCGCTAAATCCCATGAAATCTTATACGTCTAGTCTCTTACGTGAATGAGATCAATAATATTATTGGATATTTTACGCTAATGTGTTAATCATTTCACACATAAGTCGCTCCTGAGTATAAGCCCCGGCCAAACTATGAAAAAAACTGCCACTTATAGTCCGAAAAATACGGTACATACTGCTGTTAATGTATATTTTATTCTGACATCCCTGAAATAATTGATACCATTATTTGATTACTGCAAACATTTATAAGGATAATGATTAGAGATGTCCGATAATGGCTTTTTTGCCGATATTCCGATATTGTCCAACTCTTAATTACCGATTCCAATATCAAGCAATACCGATATATACAGTCGTGGAATGAACACATTATTATGCCTCATTTTGTTGTGATGCCCTGCTGGATGCATTAAACCAGTGTTTTTCAACCACTGTGCCGCGGCACACTGGTGTGCCGTGAGATACAGTCTGGTGTGCCGTGGGAGAATAAGCGGTTTCACCTATTTGGGTTAAAAATATTTTTTTGCAAACCAGTATTTATAATCCGCAAATTATGTGCCGTTGTTGAGTGTCGGTGCTGTCTAGAGCTCGGCAGAGTAACCGTGTAATACTCTTCCATATCAGTAGGTGGCAGCCGGTAGCTAATTGCTTTGTAGATGTTGGGAAAACAATGGTTTGTCTTGAGGCAGCATGCAGGTAAAAAGGTATCTAATGCTCAAAACAAAAATAAAGAAAAGGCATTGAAGCTTAGGTAAGGCTATGCAGAACGAAACTAAAACTGAACAGGCTGCAAAGTAAACAAAAACAGAATGCTGGACGACAGCAAAGACTTACCGTGGAGCAGCAGACGGCGTCCACAAAGTACGTCCGTACATGACATGACAATCAAGAAGGATAGCGTCTGCACAACTTAAACAGTCTTGATTGCCAAAACAAAGCAGGTGCGCAGAATAGTGTTCAAGGAAGACATGAAACTGCTACAGGAAAATGCCAACAAAACAGGAAAAGCCACCAAAATAGACAAGAAGTAAAACACTACACACAGGAAAACGTCAAAAAACTCAAAATAAGTCAGGGCGTGATGTGACAGGTGGTGACAGTACACCTACTTTGAGAGAGTTCAAACCCCGGCCGAGTCATACCAAAGACTATAAAAATGGGAGCCATTACCTCCCTGCTTGGCACTCAGCATCAAGGGTTGGAATTGGGGGTTAAATCACCAAAAATTATTCCCGGGCGCAGCCACCACTGCTGCTCACTGCTCCCCTCACCTCCCAGGGGGTGATCAAGGGGGATGGGTCAAATGCAGAGAATAATTTCACCGCACCTAGTGTGTGTGTGACAATCATTGGTACTTTAACTTAACTTAACTTAACTTAACAAGAGTATATTGATGCATGGTTGGTAATCAATCAATCAATCAATATTTATTTATATAGCCCTAAATCACAAGTGTCTCAAAGGGCTGTTATGGTTTAAAGTCATATCCAACAATTGCGAGAACAACTTTTTATTGTCAATATCGGCTTATGAGTTTCATTTTTTAATAATTTCTGCTGGTGGTGTCCCTCTGGATTTTTTCAATGGAAAAAATGTGCCTTGGCTCAGAAAAGGTTGAAAAACACTGCATTAAACAATGTAACAAGGTTTTCCAAAAGAAATCAACTCAAGTTATGGAAAAAAGTGCCAACATGGCACTGCCATATTTATTATTGAAGTCACAAAGTGCATTATTTGTTTTAACATGCCTCAAAACAGCAGCTTGGAATTTGGTACATGCTCTCCTTGAGAGAGCATGAGGAGGTTGAGGTGGGATGGAGGGTGGGGAAGTAGCGGGGGGTGTATATGGTAGCGTCCCGGAAGAGTTAGTGCTGCAAGGGGTTCTGGGTATTTGTTCTGTTGTGTTTATGTTGTGTTACAATGCGGATGTTCTCCCGAAATGTGTTTGTCATTCTTGTTTGGTGTGGGTTCTGTGGAAAGATGCATATATGTTTAAGACTTCTTTCTCTATTCATAGCCATGTTTGAGCAGCTAGTACTTTTCCTTTGTGTATTCTACCAGTCTCTCTTTGTCTTCAGATTGTCTGTGTAGTGTCTTAAACCATCAGGAATCAGAATCAGAATAGTTTTATTGCCATTGTTTGAGAACGGGTTCACAAACTAGGAATTTTTCTTGGTGCAATCGCGCAACATAAAACACATATAACACATATTTGGTAATAAAAAGAGCTGTAACTGAGCTCTGAATGTGAAATACAACACCCACTGGTTTCTTATCAGTGGTGCGAGGGGGAGATGGTGTTTTCTGTGTGTGAAAAGAAGTTGTTTTTTCCCTTGGAAGGCCAGATCAACTAGAGTAGCCGATAAGTTGATCTCCTGAAATTTCAGTAAAACTTCAAAATATTCCAATTTTGTCTTGATGGTCCTTCTTACTCAGCATATATGTCATCGAAAGAATTTGGGATTGACCAGTAACTTTGATTCCCTGGGAGGAAGAGCTGGTCCGACGCAACAGTTCACAGTGCGGCGCATATTTGTAACAGTGTTAAAGTTGTTTGTTCGGCCACCCTCAGTGTGACCTGTATGGCTGTTGACCAAGTATGCGTTGCATTCACTTGCGTGTGTGAAAAGCCGTAGATATTATGTGACTGGGCCGGCACGCAAAGGCAGTGCCTTTAAGGTTTATTGGCGCTCTGTACTTCTCCCTACGTCCGTGTACACAGCGGCGTTTTAGAAAGTCATACGTTTTACTTTTTGAAACCAATACCTAGGGATGATGTTTGATAAGAAATTATCGAGTTCGAGCTCATTATCGAATCCTCTTATCGAACTGATTCCTTATCGATTATCTTATCGAATCCAGATAGGTTGTTGTATATGGAAAAAAAACAATATTTGGTTTAACAAAAGCTCACCTTTATTTTATAAGAAAAAAATAAAATAAATAAATAAATATTGACTGTTACCCCCCTAAAAAAATTAAATAAATAAATATTGACTGTTGTTACCCAAAGTATATTAAGTGGGATTTTTCAGAAAAACAAATATATACAGTAACACAAAAACAACCTGTCTCTGTGATCACTATAGGTGTATAAATAATAATATAGTGTTATATAAAATCAGTCCCTTGGGCACAAAACTGAAAATAATACAGCTCTCCTCTCCAAAAAGTGCACTTCTGCTGCTATTGGAACATACTAACTACACACACAGGCAGACAGCTAACAAACAATCCAAGACGTCTAATAAAGTTCCAAAGCAGATTAATCCATTTAGGCTCTTTATTGTTGTTTATCTTGCTTTGTCTTTTCCTATCTTAACTTTTGTCTAGCACTGGACTGTTATTTATTTATTTTTTAAACTGAAATACGCACAATGACAAATGTATAAGCTATGTGATTCAATTAACATACTGAAATGTAATACACCTAAATATTAGCTTCACACAAATATACAGTACTATCATCAAACAAATACTTCTGAGTGTTGAAACTACTTTGATGGTGGAAATATACGACTGGCAGCCATTTGAAGTCCTCAAAACATCCATTGAAACAGTGCACAAAAATAGTTTTTCAATAAACATCTTACTATCAAATTTAACCACTTTCCACCTTAATATTGAGTTACATAAACAAGTTAAACAGTTTACTTACAGACTTATCTTTTCCAAGGCTTGTAAGAGCTAACACAACTTGTCTACTTCTCAATTGTCTCAACCCGGAAGTGCCCAAACTAATGACGCGTAGTATTTTCATATTGCCACAAGATGTCAGTAAGAGTCTACAATCAAATGGGCATAACATTGCCCATTTAGGATTCGTTCCCAGGGATTCGAATAAAGAACCAACTCTTTTTCTTTACTATAGTGGCCTCGATAACGGGACCCGGTTCTCAAAAAGGATTCGAGTCTGTGGAATCGGTTCTTTTCTTATCGAACAACCGGGAGAATCGGTTTCGAACATCATCCCTACCGATAATTTTGAAACCGATACCGATAATTTCCGATATTACATTTTAAAGCATTTATCGTCCGATAATATCGGCAGTCCGATATTATCGGACATCCATAATATTGGTAAGTAAAAAGGAATAACAATTTAGTTGGGGGTAAAAAACGACAAAAAGAAAAGCATGTGTAAGTTTGTTTAGTTAGTAATAATGTTGAGAAAAACAATCAATCGTGATCATATTATTTTATCTGCTGTCATTAGAAGCAGACAGTCTGGACCTGACCTTTGACCTGCCGGGGCCCATCCTGACCCACCTGGAACCAGTCAGCTGCGTCTCCGGCCAGCCGCCGTCTGAGGAAGTCCAGCCAAACGACGCCCCGGCGAGTCCAGCGGACCCCAAGAACCAGCCGGTTGCCCCCCGCAGGCTGCAGGGCGTGTCCGGGCGCTCCGTGCCCCTCCGCAGCAAAACGTCCGGCGCCGCTTACCTGTACTCCTCCTCGCCATCACGCCGCTTCGCCGGCCCTCTGGGCTTCCTCCGGAGGAAAGACGTGAGGTCGGAGGTGTTTGTGGATTGTTTCTTGTTCTGGTTCGATACCGTGGAGATGGTGCGGGTGTCGGGCCAGCCGGCGGTCTTCTTCTCCCCCTGGGTGTACCCCGTCTTCATTCTCGCCTTCCTGTCCACGCTGCGCATGGCTCTGGTCCCTCGCAGTCCCTGGTTGTCCTCGGCCGGCGTGGCCCTGCAGGACCTGCCCTTCTTTGTCCTGCGCGTCGCCCTCATGGCCGCTTTCGGACTGGTGACGCCCGTGTTGTACCCGCTGAAGAACGCCCTGGTCGGCCTGGCCTTCTTCTACTTCACCTTCGTCACCAAGATGAAAATATTCAAGAGGCGGAGCATGTTTTGACCAGGAGGAGGAGGACCTGTGGGACAAACTAAGGGTAAATACTACCAGTATTGGCCATTTTTTTTTAGTATTTATTGACACACTTTAATAATGATGATGCGGCATAGCTCGGTTGGTAGAGTGGCCGTGCCAGCGACTTGAGGGTTCCAGGTTCGATCCCCGCTTCCGCCATCCTGTCCTTGGGCAAGACACTTGACCCACCTGCTCCCAGTGCCACCCACACTGCTTTAAATGTAACTTAGATATTGGGGTTTACTATGTAAAAGTGCTTCGAGTCACTAGAGAAAAGTGCTATATAAATATGATTCACTTCACTGCACTAATGATAATGTAACTCTTTCATGTTAAAATACAGCAGAGGTCCTCATTTTTTTCCACTTTAAGGGCCAATATCATGAAAAAATATATATATTAGGGATGTCCGATAATGGCTTTTTGCCGATATTCCGATATTGTCCAACTCTTTAATTACCGATACCGATATCAACCGATATATACAGTCGTGGAATTAACACATTATTATGTCTAATTTGGACAACCAGGTATGGTGAAGATAAGGTACTTTTAAAATAAAATAAGATAAATAAATTAAAAACATTTTCTTGAATAAAAAAGAAAGTAAAACAATATAAAAACAGTTACATAGAAACTAGTAATGAATGAGAATGAGTAACATTAACTGTTAAAGGTTAGTACTATTAGTGGAGCAGCAGCACGCACAATCATGTGTGCTTACGGACTGTATCCCTTGCAGACTGTATTGATATATATTGATATATAATGTAGGAAGCAGAATATTAATAACAGAAAGAAACAACCCTTTTGTGTGAATGAGGAGGGAGTTTTTTTGGGTTGGTGCACTAATTGTAAGTGTATCTTGTGTTTTTTATGTTGATTGAATTAAAAAAAAACAAAAAAACGATATCGATAATAAAAAAACCATACCGATAATTTCCGATATTACATTTTAACGCATTTATCGGACATCCCTAATATATATTTAAATAAAAACAATAATTATGGTGTAACTTACTAATCACATGACTGGAATTTGAACCCTGGTCACAACCCCTCGGAACTTTCAGCCCTCAGCATGTCTCCTCCATTAATGTCTGTAGAACTTTTAGTTTCATTTGGGTAAAGTTGGGTGGGCCACATAAAAAGCTATAAATATTAGTCTTCAGTAGAAAATTCAACTCTGTTAGAGGTGGGAATATTTGGGTACCTCACGATTACTAATCAGGAGCTGCGATTCCATTACAAATGATTTATTGATGCGTCTATAATTGATGTATATTGATGCATTTCTTGTGGTTTCACTACATACGTGTTTAAAAAAACTGCATTTGTAATAAGAAACAGTTCAATTAATTCTCGTGTTTACTCAATTAATTAATGGAAATTAAACTGGAGCATGAGTGCCCTAAAATAAAAAGGAGCTGGTCTGATCTCTCGGTGAAGTGGTTGACATTATTTACAATAACTACAGCGTTTATTGATGTAGTGATTGGAGCACATACTTGTTGCTCACAAAAAACATTCATGAAGTTTGCTTCTTTGATGAATTTATTATGGCTCTACTGAAAATGTGAGGGTCAAAAGTATACATACAGCAATGTTAATATTTGCTTACATGTCCCTTGGCAAGTTTACCTGCAATAAGGTGCTTTTGGTAGCCATCCACAAGCTTCTGCTGGAATTGTTGACCACAAAATTGCTGCAGTTCAGCTAAATGTGTTGCTTTTCTGACATGGACTTGTTTCTTCAGCATTGTCCACACCTTTAAGTCAGGACTTTGGGAAGGCCATTCTAAAACTTTCATTCTAGCCTGATTTAGCCATTCCTTTACCACTTTTGAGGTGTGTTTGGGGTCATTGTCGTGTTGGAACACCCAACTGCACCCAAGACCCAACCTCCAGGATGATGATTTTAGCTTGTCCTGAACAATTTGGCGGTAATCCTCCTTTTCCATTGTCCCATTTAAAGCAGCAGTTCCATTGGCAGCAAAACAGGCCCAGAGCATAATACTACCACCACCATGCTTGACTGTAGGCATGGTGTTCTTGGGATTAAAGGCCTCACCTTTTCTCCTCCAAACATATTGCTGGGTATTGTGGCCAAACAGCTCCGTTTTTGTTTCATCTGACCACAGAACTTTCCTCCAGAAGGTCTTATCTTTGTCCATGTGATGTCAGATGAAACCAAAATAGTTGGGTGCAGTTGGGTGTTCCAACAGGACAATGACCCCAAACACACATCAAAAGTGGTAAAGGAATGGCTAAATCAGGCTAGAATGAAGGTTTTAGAATGGCCTTCCCAAAGTCCTGACTTAAATGTGTGGACAATGCTGAAGAAACAAGTCCATGTCAGAAAAGCAACACATTTAGCTGAACTGCAGCAATTTAGTGGTCAAGTGGTCAAGCAGAAGCTTGTGGATGGTGTTGCGTCGACCAGCATTCCTCCAATGGCGAATTCAAATTGCTAGTCTCTCCCAGATTCTTTTTATGGCACATAAGCTGATGTTTATATTCAATCAACAGGCAGTAGTTGGTATTTTGTGGTTAAATCTCCAAGCTTAGAGGACAAACTGAGACCAATCCAGCACACCAGCGTTCCCCAGCCCGGTCCAGATCGGTCTAGCTCGGTCTCCCCTCAAACCCCCGGAAATCCCGTGATCTTCCCTCTGTCCCCCGCCTGTTGTTTCCCAAGTCTAGCTGTGCTCCTTATCTTAGGAATGTAATGGCAGTCTCAACAAAGAGAATAAACAGCGCTCTGACTCTAACCAAGGACACTCGAATCCAAGCACTTTGTACCACACGAGACATTAGCTGATGTAAATATGACTATAGGAGTTTTTAGAAAGAAGTAACACTTAAATATGGATATGATTCTGATCTGCTACCAAAAGCGCCTTATTGCAGGTAAACTTGCCAAGGGACATGTGAGCAAATATTAACATTGCTGTATGTATACTTTTGACCCTCACATTTTCAGTAGAGCCATAATAAATTCATAAAAGAAGCAAACTTCAAGAATGTTTTTTGTGAGCAACAAGTATGTGCTCCAATCACTACATCACAACAAAATAAGAGTTGTAGAAATGATTGGAAACTCCAGACAGCCATGACATGATGTTCTTTACAAGTGTACGTACACTTTTGACCACCACTGTATGTATCTTCCACCTAATCCACGTTTTGCTGTCCTTCTTCTTCAACTTAGCAGGAATGACAAGTGAGTATCCAATCACAGTCGCGTTAACATCAGGCTACCTAGGTAGGTAACAACTTGTGATATGATTGGCTATCGCAACTGTCTATCAACTGTGTGTATAAAATCGAGCACTTAGGCATGGAGACTGTTTCTACAAACATTTGTGAAAGAATGGGCCGCTTTCGGTGATTTCCAGCGTGGAACTGTCACAGGATGCCACCTGTGCAACAAATCCAGTCGTGACATTTCCTCGCTCCTAAATATTCTGGGTTTGGAGGTTGCCAGGAGAACGCTACATTTCGGACTGCATTGTGCCGCTTGTGAAATTTGGTGGAGGAGGAATTATGGTGTGGGGTTGTTTTTCAGGAGTTGGGCTTGGCCCCTTAGTTCCAGTGCAATGAACTCTGAATGATCCAGGATACCAAAACATTTAGGACAATTCCATGCTCCCAACCTTGTGGGAACAGTTTGGAGCAGTTCCAAGCAAGGTCCATAAAGACATGATGACAGAGTCTGGTGTGGATGAACTTGACTGGCCTGCACAGAGTCCTGACCAGAACCCGATAGAACACCTTTGGGATGAATGATGACTGAGAGCCAGGCCTTCTCCACCAACATCAGTGTGTGACCTCACCAATGCGCTTTTGGAAGAATGGTGTAAAACTCCTATAAACACACTCCGCAACCTTGTGGACAGCCCTTCCCAGAAGAGTTGAAGCTGTAATAGCTGCAAAAGGTGGACCCACATCATATTGAACCCTATGGGTTAGGAGTGGGATGGCACTTCAAGGTCATATGTGAGTCAAGGCAGGTTTACTTTTGGCAATATAGTGTATGACATGAAGAGAATATGAATACTTTTAGATATTTAGGGAGAGTCAATTAAAAAATACTTGTTGTGGAAGGTGCCCTCCCGTGGATTCCCCTGATCACGACAGACCCACTTGTGAGCCCGGTAGTCAGGTTTGACAGTTGTTTTTTATTTGTGCACACGCCATGACAGCACACTGCTCTGCGACTTTCCAGTCCTTGGTTTGAGTCTTTTCTCTCGGCGTGTCTCTCTCTCTCTCTCTCTCGCTCCAACTCCACTCACGTGTCTCGTCTCGGCTGCTGCTAATAAGGGCGACAGGTGATTAGATAACAAGGCCCAGCTGGGCAAATCTACCAGAGGTGGGTAGAGTAGCCAGAAATAGTACTCAAGTAAGAGTACTGTTACTTTAGAGATTTATTACTCAAGTAGAAGTAAGGAGTAGTCCCCCAAATATTTACTTGAGTAAAAGTAAAAAGTATGTTGTGAAAAAAACTACTCAAGTACTGAGTAACTGATGAGTAACCTGTTCGTTTAATGTCGACGGCAACAAATAATGCACAAAAACATAAAAATAGCAATGAGCAAATTCAGAGCCAGGAATATCTCTTAAGCAACTAAAACAATAATATATATTAAATAATAATACATTAACATAAAACAAATGAAGGCAAATTGAGCCACAATAACTTAACAGCACCATAGGCTCAGTAGGCAGAGATTACAAAGGAAAATAACAAGTTAGCCTTTACGCAAACCATAAACTGATAGGTGTGGGCTGCACCTGGGAACACACTGTGCACTTCTGATTGGTGTGTGTGTGTGTGTGTGTGTGTGTGTGTGTGTGTGTGTGTGTGTGTGTGTGTGTGTGTGTGTGTGTGTGTGTGTGTGTGTGTGTGTGTGTGTGTGTGTGTGTGTGTGTGTGTGTGTGTGTGTGTGTGTGTGTGTGTGTGTGTGTGTGTGTGTGTGTGTGCGTGCGCGCGCGTCTTTGTCTGTCTGTGTATGAGGCTGCAGTGCGTTAATAAATGTCCCCACACGATGTACATTTAGTGATTCATAGCAGGGAAGCTAACTTCAGCCTACGGTGACAGCCAAAATATCTACTAACGTTACTTACCGCCATGTGCTTCCTCAAATTTGACGTTGAGTTCATGGAAGCTTAAGCTTGTTAATCATGTGACCGCCTGGCTCTGTTTGATTGGTGAAACGGAGTCAAACGTCACCAGTATTGTATTTGATTGGTGAAACGCAGGCATGCGATGGATCCTACTTTGAAGGTCTGTCTGACAAAGCAAAACAAACAAAGCGTCCATTAACAGATGGATAAAAATCCGTAGCGAGTAGCGAGCTGAATGTAGATAAATGGAGCGGAGTAAAAGTAGCGTTTCTTCTCTATATATATACTCAAGTAAAAGTAAAAGTATGTTGCATTAAAACTACTCTTAGAAGTACAATTTATCCCAAAAGTTACTGAAGTAGATGTAACGGAGTAAATGTAGCGCGTTACTACCCACCTCTGCAATCTACTCACCTGCCGCTGTCTTCGAGGCCGGTCCTTGCATACCTCGCTCTGCGGCAGGCCCGCGGGCCACGCCCCCCCTCCACACTTGTATCTTTAATTAAAAGTGACATGAAACTCTTTGGCGGAGGTCATTCAAGCCAGCAAAGTCATTTTCTTTCCAATTGGACGGACGAGCACATCACCGCTCACAGGAGTGCTTGAAGAAAAATGACTTCACGGGTGAACAAAAATGTGGTGGGTCATCACCAGAGCGCTGCAGCCACGCAGGAGAAAGGGGGCGACAGGGCACAGACACAGATGGAGTGATGATGGAGGAGAAGGAAGAGGGGTCATGTCGTAAAAATGAGGGAGTGGAAGCGCATTTGAATTCAGGCTGTGTGTCTCCTGCAGCGCTGGCCCAGAGTTTGCTGCTACGGCATGGCAACAGGAAGGGGGCGGGGTCCGCCGCAACAGCATCACACACACACACACACACACACACACACACACACACACACACACACACACACACACACAAACAGTGACTCAGGTAAGTTGTGACGTCCCTGATGGGAAGAGAGGACCCTTGAAGGAGGGATGGAAGCCAGCATGGAGACGGGGAGGAGGAAGAAGTAAAAGGAGGCGGAGCTACAGAACCCCCCCCCCCCCCCCATTCAGATCAATGTGAACTCCCTGGATGATGCGGCGTGAGACTGCAGAGACACGGACGGGGGACGGACATACCGAAGACACCGGTGAAGGTGAACCGGAAGAGAGGATGGGAGAGCGTCCGCAAACTGCTTTTCCCCACTTCCCGCTTCCTGGGAACGACTTGGAAAGTCGCACCTGAAGGCAGCGTGCGCGCCCTCGGAGAAGCCCTGGCGCCATGAGGACACAGGTGTGACAGGACACGCCCCCCCGGCAGATGTCTTCATGTATTGCTGCGGGCTGGGAAACTGGCGGAGCGCGCACACCACCTGTGTAAGTGAGCAGCGCAGCATCACTCTGATGCCATGGCAACGGGGGCGACGAGAGTGCTAAATAGCAACAAGCTAAAGGAATATGCCACCTGGGGGATGTTTAGGGCTAAATCTTTGACAAATATTCCACAATATAAAAAGTTAACTCTTCAAGCTTTCCTCTTAAGTTTCCTGCGAGCATCTCATTTAAAAAAAACATGTAAAGCGACTTTGGGTACTTAGAAAAGTGCTATATAAATCCCAGGTATTATTATTATTATTATTATTATTATTATTATTTATCTCAGTATTTGATATTTAATAAAATCTTAGTTTGATCTCAATCCCCCCCCCCCCAAAAAAAAAAAAAAATAATAAAATTAAAATAACACCCCCTCCCACCCCCCGTCCTACATTTCAGTCACAGTGGGTAGCAATGTACTGCCTTCCTCTTCACCACAAGTAGATAGAGACCATACCAACTGAACTGAGGAGACACCTTTTTGAAGCTTCTCAGGTGGAATTCTTTCCTATTCTTGCTTGATGTACAGCTTAAGTTGTTCAACAGTCCGGGGGTCTCCCTTCTGCTATTTTAGGTGCCACACATTTTCAATGTCTGGACTACAGGCAGGCCAGTCTAGTACCCGCACTCTTTTACTATGAAGCCACGTTGATGTAACACGTGGCTTGGCATTGTCTTGCTGAAATAAGCAGGGACGTCCATGGTAACGTTGCTTGGATGGCAACATATGTTGCTCCAAAAGCTGTATGTACCTTTCAGCATTAATGGTGCCTTCACAGATGTGTAAGTTACCCATGTCTTGGGCACTAATACACCCCCATACCACCACACATGCTGCCTTTTACACTTTGCGCCTAGAACAATCCGGATGGTTCTTTTCCTCTTTGGTCCGGAGGACAAGACGTCCACAGTTTCGCAAAAACAATTTGAAATGTGGACTCGTCAGACCACAGAACACTTTTCCACTTTGTATCAGTCCATCTTAGATGAGCTCAGGCCCAGCGAAGCCGACGGCGTTTCTGGGTGTTGTTGATAAACGGTTTTCGCCTTGCATAGGAGAGTTTTAACTTGCACTTACAGATGTAGCGACCAACTGTAGTTACTGACAGTGGGTTTCTGAAGTGTTCCTGAGCCCATGTGGTGATATCCTTTACACACTGATGTGGCTTGTTGATGCAGTACAGCCTGAGGGATGGAAGGTCACGGGCTTAGCTGCTTACATGCAGTGATTTCTACAGATTCTCTGAACCCTTTGATGATATTACGGAGCGTAGATGGTGAAATCCCTAAATTCCTTGCAATAGCTGCTTGAGAAAGGTTTTTCTTAAACTGTTCAACAATTTGCTCGCGCATTTGTTGACAAAGTGGTGACCCTCGCCCCATCCTTGTTTGTGAATGACTGAGCATTTCATGGAATCTCCTTTTATACCCAATCATGGCACCCACCTGTTCCCAATTAGCCTGTTCACCTGTGGGATGTTCCAAATAAGTGTTTGATGAGCATTCCTCAACTTTATCAGGGCTCAGGAACACTTCAGAAAACCCCTGTCAGTAACTACAGTTGGTCGCTACATCTGTAAGTGCAAGTTAAAACTCTACTATGCAAGGCGAAAACCGTTTATCAACAACACCCAGAAACGCAGTCGGCTTCGCTGGGCCTGAGCTCATATAAGATGGACTGATACAAAGTGGAAAAGTGTTTTGTGGTCTGACGAGTCCACATTTCAAATTCTTTTTGGAAACTGTGGACGTCGTGTCCTCCGGACCAAAGAGGAAAAGAACCATCCGGATTGTTCTAGGCGCAAAGTGTAAAAGGCAGCATGTGTGATGGTATGGGGGTGTATTAGTGGCCAAGACATGGGTAACTTACACATCTGTGAAGGCGTCATTAATGCTGAAAGGTACATACAGCTTTTGGAGCAACATATGTTGCCATCCAAGCAACGTTACCATGGACGCCCCTGCTTATTTCAGCAAGACAATGCCAAGCCACGTGTTACATCAACGTGGCTTCATAGTAAAAGAGTGCGGGTACTAGACTGGCCTGCCTGTAGTCCAGACATTGAAAATGTGTGGTGCATTATGAAGCCTAAAATAGCAGAAGGGAGACCCCCGGACTGTTGAACAACTTAAGCTGTACATCAAGCAAGAATGGGAAAGAATTCCACCTGAGAAGCTTCAAAAATGTGTCTCCTCAGTTCCCAAACCTTTACTGAGTGTTGTTAAAAGGAAAGGCCATGTAACACAGTGGTAAAAATGCCCCTGTGACAACTTTTTTGCAATGTAAATTGATGATTACTTGCAAAAAAACTCAAGTTTCTCAGTTCAAATTAAACGATGTCAATCCAGGACTTGTTCTATCGCGACGGTGCAAAGTGGGACGCCAAGAGTCGGATGAAGGATGACACGGTAAAGTTGAAACGTCCGAGAGGAGACTTCACTGCTCGTTTGTGTCCGCGCTTAGAAAAATGGGGCAGCGTCATGCTTGGCTGGATGTGCTTTGTTGCCTTTGCAGCGTATCATAGCTTGATAGCTTAATTGTTGCCTTTGCAGCGTATCATAGCTTAATAGCTTAATTGTTGCCTTTGCAGCGTATCATAGCTTGATAGCTTAATTGTTGCCTTTGCAGCGTATCATAGCTTGATAGCTTAATTGTTGCCTTTGCAGCGTATCATAGCTTGATAGCTTAATTGTTGCCTTTGCAGCGTATCATAGCTTGATAGCGTCATATCATGGCTCCCATCTGCAACGTTACGTAACTGCCTTGTTGGACTTGCAGGAAGTTGGGTGGTTACCCATAGATTTCGGAGGGGGTGTG
Organism: Entelurus aequoreus; assembly: GCF_033978785.1. Taxonomy (NCBI): domain Eukaryota; kingdom Metazoa; phylum Chordata; class Actinopteri; order Syngnathiformes; family Syngnathidae; genus Entelurus; species Entelurus aequoreus. The sequence goes on from NC_084746.1 coordinate 2,665,281, forward strand.
TGTCATTACCCGTCATCAACCTTGACTATGAAGTCAACTGACGACACTTGATTGACACACATGGCGACCCCGAGCTTAGTGTGCAGGAACACGCCTGAACACTTTTTATTTGGACAAATACTCTCTCCCCCAAACACAAAATAAGGGTCAGAGAAAACTAGCGCACACAAGCTAGAGAGCTACGAGTCCAGAGTCCGATGTATTTCTGGTAAAATGGTATGAAACGAGTATGGAAGCTGGACTGATAAAAAGCTAAAATCCTACCACTTCTATGTGGTATTGGAGTGTGAGGATGACTTCTTCTCCTCCAAGTAAATTCCAAGTTTTAAAACTTGTTAACAACTACAGCGAATCTTGTCTGATTCCAATCAATGCAAGTCATCAGAATAAGATAATACACCAACTTATATTCTTGTCATCAAGAAAGAAGGGAATCTATATGCATTTAACATATTAAACGTGTATATATATATATATATATATATATATATATATATATATATATATATATATATATATATATATATATATATGTCTTAATTAGATTATCTAAAAAAAAATAGTGCTCGATACCGTGGTAGAGCGTAATATGTATGTGTGGGAAAAAATCACAAGACTATTTCATCTCTACAGGCCTGTTTCATGAGGGGTTTTCCTCAATCCTCAGGAAACCCTCATGAAACAGGCCTGTAGAGATGAAATAGTCTTGTGATTTTTTCCCACACATACATATATATATATATATATATATATATATATATATATATATATATATATATATATATATATATATATATATATATATATATATATATATATATATATATATATATGCATATGCATGCATACATACATATGTACAAACCCCGTTTCCATATGAGTTGGGAAATGGTGTTAGATGTAAATATAAACGGAATACAATGATTTGCAAATCCTTTTCAAGCCATATTCAGTTGAATATGCTACAAAGACAACATATTTCATGTTCAAACTCATAAACTTTTTTTTTTTTTGCAAATAATAATTAACTTTAGAATTTGATGGCAGCAACACGTGACAAAGAAGTTGGGAAAGGTGGCAATAAATACTGATAAAGTTGAGGAATGCTCATCAAACACTTATTTGGAACATCCCACAGGTGAACAGGCTAATTGGGAACAGGTGGGTGCCATGATTGGGTATAAAAGTAGATTCCATGAAATGCTCAGTCATTCACAAACAAGGATGGGGCGAGGGTCACCACTTTGTCAACACATGCCTGACCAAATTGTTGAACAGTTTAAGAACAACCTTTCTCAAAGTGCAATTGCAAGGAATTTAGGGATTTCACCATCTACGCTCCGTAATATCATCAAAAGGTTCAGAGAATCTGGAGAAATCACTGCACGTAAGCGGCATGGATTGAATGACCGTGACCTTCCATCCCTCAGACGGTACTGCATCAACAAGCGACATCAGTGTGTAAAGGATATCACCACATGGGCTCAGGAACACTTCAGAAAACCACTGTCAGTAACTACAGTTGGTCGCTACATCTGTAAGTGCAAGTTAAAACTCTACTATGCAAAGCGAAAGCCATTTATCAACAACACCCAGAAACGCCGCCGGCTTCTCTGGGCCCGAGATCCTCTAAGATGGACTCATGCAAAGTGGAAAAGTGTTCTGTGGTCTGATGAGTCCACATTTCAAATTGTTTTTGGAAATATTCGACATCGTGTCATCCGGACCAAAGGGGAAGCGAACCATCCGGACTGTTATCCACGCAAAGTGTAAAAGGCAGCATGTGTGATGGTATGGGGGTGTATTAGTGCCCAAGACATGGGTAACTTACACATCTGTGAAGGCACCATTAATGCTGAAAGGTACATACAGGTTTTGGAGCAACATATGTTGCCATCTAAGCGCCGTCTTTTTCATGGACGCCCCTGCTTATGAAGCCTAAAATAGCAGAAGGGAGACCCCCGGACTGTTGAACGACTGAAGCTGTACATAAAACAAGAATGGCAAAGAATTCCACTTTCAAAGCTTCAACAATTAGTTTCCTCACTTCCCAAACCTTTACTGAGTGTTGTTAAAAGGAAAGGCCATGTAACACAGTGGTGAACATGCCCTTTCCCAACTTCTTTGTCACGTGTTGCAGCCATGAAATTCCAAGTTCATTATTATTTGCAAAAAAAATAAATTAAGTTTATGAGTTTGAACATCAAATATGTTGTCTTTGTAGCATATTCAACTGAATATGGCTTGAAAAGGATTTGCAAATCATTGTATTCCGTTTATATTTACATCTAACACCATTTCCCAACTCATATGGAAACGGGGTTTTGTATTTAACCAGCATGCACTGTGAGGACTTATTTAACCAGCATGCACTGTGAGGACTTATTTAACCAGCATGCACTGTGAGGACTTATTTAACCAGCATGCACTGTGAGGACTTATTTAACCAGCATGCACTGTGAGGACTTATTTAACCAGCATGCACTGTGAGGACTTATTTAACCAGCATGCACTGTGAGGACTTATTTAACCAGCATGCACTGTGAGGACTTATTTAACCAGCATGCACTGTGAGGACTTATTTAACCAGCATGCACTGTGAGGACTTATTTAACCAGCATGCACTGTGAGGACTTATTTAACCAGCATGCACTGTGAGGACTTATTTAACCAGCATGCACTGTGAGGACTTATTTAACCAGCATGCAATGTGAGGACTTATTTAACCAGCATGCACTGTGAGGACTTATTTAACCAGCATGCACTGTGAGGACAGCTCGCTGTTGCGCGGAAGTCAGGCAATAAACCGCTAATACCCTGAGGACTCGGAGGAAGGCACAGCGGCTTTCAGCATCTCGCAGACGAATGCAGCTGGGATAGGCTCCAGCACCCCCGCGACCCCGAACGGGACAAGCGGTAGGAAATGGATGGATGGACTTTTTTTTTAAGAATCTAAATCTTTTTTAGGAATTGTACACCTGACGCCTTTCACTTTTAGTGGAAATTTCCCCGAGCCGAGCCCAGACATTTTGCACCATGGCGGTCCACCGCCTGTCACTCAAAGGCAGGTGTGGCGGCGGCAGGTGAAGCTTAAGACCCGCGGGGAATGAAAGCGTGGCTTCTTACTCGGGAGCATGCCGCCCAAGAAAAAGGTAAATGCATGCATGTGATGGTCGTGCCGTGTGTGTGTGTGTGTGTGTGTGTGTGTGTGTGTGTGTGTGTGTGTGTGTGTGTGTGTGTGTGTGTGTGTGTGTGTGTGTGTGTGTGTGTGTGTGTGTGTGTGTGTGGGACAGGAAGTGTCACAGGACGCGCCATCTGTTGCACTGGCCGTTAATCCCTGGGAGGCCTTTGGCTAAACCTGCATGTGCGCACGTAGAACTGTCACTGGCATCGGGAGTTACATCATCTCATGTAGGCTAGAGCGAAGTGTCTAACTCATTGTAGATGGGGGCGGGGCCACATGGAGAAAAGTCTACTCCCCAAGCGGGGCCGGGACCGGTCAAATCACGGCGCGGTAACTTAAAAATAAAGACGACTTCAGATGGTTTTCTTTGTTTAAAAATAGAATGAGCACATTTTGAAAATGTACAAGTCGTGATTTCAAATGTCACATTAGCCATCTGTTAAAGTAATTATCCAAATATGTTGGCCTGTGTCAGGTTCAAGCACTGATGACATCATTAATCAGACGAGAAGCAAGGATTTAATCAGAGACAGAGTTCAATTTAGCTCATGAGGAGAACGCATGGAGCTGCGCACTTAGTCACAGTCTCGCCCTACGCTCTAAGGGTCAGCTCCCGCGTCCCTCTATTTATTCAGGAGTTCCACAGTCAACAACACTAAGGCCGCCTCTAAAAGGAGTGGTCACATACACCACCGTTCAAAAGTTTGGGGTCACCCAAACAATTTTGTGGAATAGCCTTCATTTCTAAGAACAAGAATAGACTGTCGAGTTTCAGATGAAAGTTGTCTTTTTCTGGCCATTTTGAGCGTTTAATTGAGCCCACAAATGTGATGCTCCAGAAACTCAACCTGCTCAAAGGAAGGTCAGTTTTGTAGCTTCTGTAACGAGCTAAAGTGTTTTCAGATGTGTGAACATGATTGCACAAGGGTTTTCTAATCATCAATTAGCCTTCTGAGCCAATGAGCAAACACATTGTACCATTAGAACACTGAAGTGATAGTTGCTGGAAATGGGCCTCTATACACCTATGTAGATATTGCACCAAAAAGCAGACATTTGCAGCTAGAATAGTCATTTACCACATTAGCAATGTATAGAGTGTATTTCTTTCAAGTTAAGACTAGTTTAAAGTTATCTTCATTGAAAAGTACAGTGCTTTTCCTTCAAAAATAAGGACATTTCAATGTGACCCCAAACTTTTGAACGGTACTGTATATGTGACCTGTGCTGGCAAAATGAATCACAATGAGGACATTTTAAAAACCGAGTTATTATTGACACATTCTCCATCTAAAGACCTTCAAAATGATATATGGTTTGTTGGAATCGGACAGAAAACGACCGAGTTACATCCGATTGAAGTCGACCAAGTTTGAGGGTCCGTTTTGAGAAAAACCAGCTTAAAGTTGACTGTTCCAGAATAAGAATGTTCCAAAACAAAACTCCATAGCAACCATACATTAAAGGCCTACTGAAATGAATTTTATTTAGTTAAACGGGGATAGCAGATCTATTCTATGTGTCATACTTGATCATATCGCGATATTGCCATATTTTTGCTGAAAGGATTTAGTATAGAACAACGACGATAAAGATCACAACTTTTGGTATCTGATAAAAAAAAGGCTTGCCCCTACCGGAAGTAGCGTGACGTAGTCAGTTGAACATATACGCAAAGTTCCCTATTGTTTACAATGATGGCCGCATGAAGTGAGAGAGATTCGGACCGAGAAAGCGACAATTTCCCCATTAATTTGAGCGAGGATGAAAGATTTGTGGATGAGTAAAGTGCAAGTGAAGGACTAGTGGGGAGTTGAAGCTATTCAGATAGGGAAGATGCTGTGAGAGCCGGGGGTGACCTGATATTCAGCTGGGAATGACTACAACAGTAAATAAACACAAGACATATATATACTCTATTAGCCACAACACAACCAGGCTTATATTTAATATGCCACAAATTAATCCTGCATAAAAACACCTGCGTGTTTGTTATGCTAGCTCCTAGCTCCTATGCTAGCTCCTAGCTCCATAGAACACGCCAATACAATTCAAACACCTGATCAACACACACAATCACTCAGCCCAAAAGACCGTTCACCTAACCTAAGGTTCATAAAGCTTATATATTTAAAAAAAAGTTATGTACGTGACGCGCACGTACGGGCAAGCGATCAAATGTTTAGAAGCCAAAGCTGCATACTCACAGTAGCACGTCTGCGTCTTTGTCATCCAAATCAAAGTAATCCTGGTAAGAGTCTGTGTTGTCCCAGTTCTCTACAGGTATCGAAGTCAAAAGTCATAAAATCCAAACCGGAGCAGTAATTAAAACTCTTTCATCATCTTTTAATCAGAAGGGTTCAATCTCTCGCCTGTGCTAATTTGAAGCCGACACGACAAACGCGCTCAGAGGAGATAATGTTTGAAAAAAAGGTGACTGTTTTTACACAACTTTTGTTTTGAAGGGGGAATTGCAAACTTCCTGTTGATTTTTTCTGGGGGTTGTCAGTGTATGAAATGTAGGTCTAAGTGAGTGTTTCATGTCTCTACGACATTCCTACTGAGAGTTAGAGGCAGTTGTGTCTGTTTTCTTTCTAGGGGGCGCTAGAGCGCAATTTTGAGTTTTGGGGTTTGGTTTTTGATTAGATCGCAATTTTCGCCAGTCCTGATGTGTGTGTCCAATTTGGTGAGTTTTGAAGCATGTTAAGGGGGTCAAATTACAGCTCAAAGAGGCGGCGGTATAATAATAAAATGCTAGAAATACAATAGGGTCCTCTGTCCCAAAGGGACTCGGTCCCTAATAAATCAAGAATAGTGAACAACAGGCTGAATAAGTGTACATTATATGAGGCATAAATAACCAACTGAGAAGGTGCCTGGTATGTTAACGTAACATATTATGGTAAGAGTCATTCAAATAACTATAACATATAGAACATGCTATACGTTTACCAAACAATCTGTCACTCCTAATCGCTAAATCCCATGAAATCTTATACGTCTAGTCTCTTACGTCAATGACATCAATAATATTATTTGATATTTTACGCTAATGCGTTAATCATTTCACACATAAGTCGCTCCTGAGTATAAGTCGCACCCCCGGCCAAACTATGAAAAAAAACTGCGACTTATAGTCCGAAAAATACGGTACTCATATAGTAGTACAGTTGGCACAGTACAGTAAACCAGGCCTGGCCCTAACCAATCTGGCGCCCTAGGCAAGATTTTAGGTGGCGCCCCCCCACATCGGCAGTGAAGTGTATATACTCACAAGAAACCGAATAGCTTTGTCTTTGACCTTTTTTTTTACTTAAAGAAAGCAAATTAACATATTATATGAGAATGTTATGTTATGATTATCTTTAACCGAATCACAGCAGTGCTCAAATTAAAAAACAGCATTCCCTCTCATGTGAAATTGCTTAATTAACATTAATGATGTGCACTTTAACAACTAGGCTTACAACTATACCTAATATATAAAGGGGTGGAAAAGTGACTATTACCTGCAGGGCAAACATTAGCTAACCAGAAGGCAATAACAATGTAAACAAAAAACACCTGCTTATACAAATGTCCCTGAGGAATGTAAGGTGGGAGTACTGTAATTACCTAACGTTACATTATTATTTTCCATAACAATTTAGCCCCCTCCACAATATTAACCCGACGTTAAAACAGAACTAGCTATTTATTGATTAGCAATTGCCGAATCATGTAACATTAGCTTAATGCTAAAAAGCCAGGTTACTATCACATTCTGTAACAGACAAATAATTTCATGTAGGCTAACGTTACCTCCCTGCTACCTCTGTCTTTTTCTCGTTTCTCCTCCTCTTCTTTTCTCTTTTTTCTTCCCTGGGCACCTGACAGTTGTGGCCGTTTTGACATCTTGTGTGGATTTTTTGATGTGGTAACTTGTAAGAGTCATGATATGGGTAGGGAGGGGGCGCACCGTGCGGGGGGAGGGGGGCGTAATGTTGTAACAAATAATATTTCTATTAAATAGGTTTTACTTTGCATTTTAATTAACGTGGGATTATTTTTTGTATTTAGAAATAATAGTACCAACTTTTTTTTTTTTTTTTTTTTTTTTCTCCAACATTTGTGGCACTGGCGTGGCGCCCCCTGATGGACGGCGCCCTTAGCATTTGCCTATACGGCCTATGCCACGGGCCGGCCCTGCAGTAAACTGACAGTTAATATTTAAACATTTAACATGTGACATTTCTAACAATTTTGAACAGAAATAGTTCATGCACATTCAGATAAATTCTTTAAAATGGCAATAAAAACAATTTTGGCCGGGTGCCGGGCTGTATATATGCGCACTAATTGACTGAAAGAGCACGCACTTGGCGCGATGATGTCATGTTATCCATGGAAAAATGCATTTTTAGACAATATGATTTGCCTGAGCGGCTAGGAGACCCCGAGAGTAACAAGCGCTTGCCTTGTTGCCTTTCCATTAAAAACAATAAATTAGTTTTTAGTATAAGTTTGCTGGTTTGAAGAAATGTAATGCCGAGCGCATATCATTATGTCAAGATAATGGCACTAGCATTTACTTCATTTAAGAATATTTTTCAACATATTGATCAAAAAGGTCTAAAAATGCACTTGTTATTAGTGAGAATATACTTATTTTAAGCTATTTTTGGGTTCATTGAGGTTAGCTAATTTTACTTGTTTTGGAAAGTCTTGACAAGCCACATTTTCTTGTTCTATTGGCAGATAATTTTGCTTAGTTCAAGTAAAATACCCCTCATTTTTGTATGTTTTTTTCTTGTTTTTGAACACTGACTTTTTGCATTGTGGTGTAACACCTTCCCTAGCTACCTTCACAAATTAGAATCCATGCAAAAGAAAGTCGTACGGGCCCTTGGTAGAAAAAAAAGAGACCTTTTTGCTCAATATGTTGAAAAATATTCTTAAATGAAGTAAATGCTAGTGCCATTATCTTGACATAATGATATGCGCTTGGCATTACATTTCTTGAAACCAGCAAACTTATACTAAATACTAGGGATGTCCGATAATGGCTTTTTTGCCGATATTCCGATATTGTCCAACTCTTAATTACCGATACCGATATCAAGCGATACCGATATACACAGTCGTGGAATTAACACATTATTATGTCTAATTTGGACAGCCAGGTATGGTGAAGATAAGGTACTTTTTAAAAAAAATTAATTAAACAAAATAAGATAAATAAATTAAAAACATTTCTTGAATAAAAAAGAAAGTAAAACAATTTTAAAATAGTTACATAAAAACTAGTAATGAATGAAAATGAGTCAAATGAAGTGTTAAAGGTTAGTACTATTAGTGGAGCAGCAGCACGCACAATCATGTGTGCTTACGGACTGTATCCCTTGCAGACTGTATTGATATATATTGATATATAATGTAGGAAGCAGAATATTAATAACAGAAAGAAATGGGGGGAGGGAGGTTTTTTGGGTTGGTGCACTAATTGTAAGTGTATCTTGTGTTTTTTATGTTCATTTAATTAAAAAAAATTTAAAAAATTTTAATTAAAAAAACCCCCAATACCGATAATTTCTGATATTACATTTTAAAGCATTTATTGGCCGATATTATCGGACATCTCTACTAAAAACTAATTTATTGTTCTTAATGGAAAGGCAACAAGGCAACTTGTTACTCTCGGGGTCTCCTAGCCGCTCAGGCAAATCATATTGTCTAAAAATGCATTTTTCCATGGATAACATGACATCATCGCGCCAAGTGCATGCTCTTTCAGTCAATTAGTGCGCATATATACAGCCCGGCCCCCGGCCAAAAATGTTTTTTATTGTAATTTTGAAGAATTTATCTGAATGTGCATGAACTATTTCTGTTGTTTGAAATGTCACATGTTAAATGTTTAAATATGAACTGTCAGTTTACTGTACTGTGCCAACTGTACTACTATATGAGTACCTATTTTCTATTGTTTCATTGGAAATAAAACAGCAAAGTCCATTTGGCTGTCATCTGTTATAATTATGAGACACAATTGTGTCAAAGTCATGATTTTTTTTTCATGCTTGATGTAAGAAATGATGACTTTAAAAAAGTAGTTTTCTACTTGTGAGTGTTGATGACACAGCTTTGCAACAGTTGATATTCTAGTTTCAAGCATGTTTTACTCAATATAGCTCATCAAATCTCAGCAACAAGCTGTAATATCTTACTGAGATCATTTAGGACCAAAACACTTAAAACAAGTAAAACACTCTAACATAAAATCTGCTCAGTGAGAAGAATTATCTTATCAGACAGAAAATAAGCAAATATCACCCTTATTTGACATATTTCATCTTACTTAGATTTCACTTTTTGTAGTGCACTCGACATCTATTCCATAATGATCATCTCTTAAGACTGACAGAGTTCAATATTTATCACAATGCTTGTCTAACCTATCAAGTCATGCACAGTCTGAGTCTCAGGCTCTGTTGCTTGGTTCCTATCAATCATCCCCAGCATGCCCACAACACTCCTAACTTTGACCTGACATCAGGTAAACATGGTCTACTGGCTTGTACGGCTCCAAGTCTTGTATGCAGGGGACCAAAGATCTGGAACAGGCTTGATGAGAGCCTCAGGAGGCTGTTTTCATTCTCCAACTTCAAAAAGAAAGTGAAAACATACCAATTAACTACTTATCTCTAATGCCTCGTGTGAATGGCTACACTGCAAAAAGTGAAATCTAAGTACTCACTTGCTTTAAAGTCATACAATATATATATATATATATATATATATATATATATATATATATATATATATATATATATATATATATTTTTTTTTTGTATTTATTTTTAAAAACATTTTTTACACAAAAAAGTTGTAAATGTGTTAAAACAAATTATATATATATATATATATATATATATATATATATATATATATATATATATATATATATATATATATATATATATATATATATATATATATATATATATATATATATATATATATTTATATATATATATATATATATATATATATATATATATATATATATATATTTATATATATATTTATATTTTTATTTTATTGTTGTTTTTTTTTAATCACAAATTATTTTTAAATGTATGGTACTATAATATTTACATTATTAGATCATATTAAGTTGAAAAGATATGCAGTTGTATTCATTACATGTATTGGTTTCCTGTCATTATTGACACATAGTACTCACGGGCCACATAAAATGATGTGGTGGGCCAGATCCGGCTCCCAGGCCTCGACTTTGACACCTGTGTAATAGAGGTAAGACGCAAACTGCTCAGTCAGCATTTCTAAGTGTCACACAGCATGACCTTCACACAGGGGGGGCACAACCTATATTTTAACGCGTCTGCTGAGGAACGATCTACGGAATTCTCACCACTAAATATCAAATGTCAGGTTCAAACACTGATGACTATTAAACAGACAAGAAGCAAGGAATCATGCTAAGACAGAGTTACATTTTACTCATGAGGAGAGACGTATTGGGCTGTACGCTTAGTTACAGTTCCAACCTACGCTCTAAGGCACAGCCCACGTTCTCCTCTATTTATTTGGGAGGTCCCTGGTTACATCACTGAGGCTGCTTCTGAAGGAAGGGGGGGTAATTTTAGAAGCCCCAGTTAGACACAACATATGATTATTCAGAAATGGAAGTGTGCTGCCACTCGTGATATCGCCCTGTCTCTGCTTTGTCTGCGTCACGGTACTCGATGTTCGCCATTTGCAGTCAGCAGGCCGGGTCTGGACACAAACACCTCTATTACACTTAAATACCATACATCAAATATATTTACCCCATCAACACTTACCTGACTGGATGAAGTCCTTGGGCTCAAATACTAGTGTGGCCTCAATAGCCCTGCTGTAGTGTGCTGGGAATTATCTGTACATGTGATGGAAGAATGCACTGCACATGTGATGGAGGAATGCACAGTGCAGGGTCAGAATTCAACTGAATTTGCATTAAATCAGGTTGTTTTAGCTAATAATCATGCTGCAAGATCTAGCATGTTGCATTCAATGTTTATTCCCGTTAATTCCCATATATTCCCATTAATTCACGTGGAAAGTTTCCAACTTTGAATATTCCCAGAATTTTGCAACCCTACTTGGGATACGATTAGAACATGACAATGGGAAAAGAACTTGTCAGTTGGGGTGCTGAACCACTGCACTGCAAAAAGTCAGTGTTCAAAAACAGGAAAAAACAAAACAAAAATTAGGGATATTTTACTTGAACTATGCAAAATGATCTGCGAATAGAACAAGAAAATTTGGCTTGTCAAGACTTTCCAAAACAAGTAAAATTAGCTAACCTCAATGAACCCAAAACATGCCTTAAAATAAGTATATTCTCACTAATAACAAGTGCACTTTTCTTAACAGAAAAAAAAAAGTGACCTTTTTTCTCAATATGTTGAAAAATATTCTTAAATTAAGCTCCTGTAGAACTGTGCAGAAGTTATTGGGCTCAAATACTAGTGTGGCCTCAATAGCCCTGCTGTAGTGTGTAGCATGCTGGGAATTATCTGTGCATGTGATGGAAGAATGCACTGCACATGTGATGGAGGAATGCACTGTGCAGGGTTGAAACTCTACTGAATTTGCATTAAATCAGGTTGTTTTAGCTAATAATCATGCTGAAAGATCTAGCATGTTGCATTCAATGTTTATTCCCATTCATTTCCCATTAATTCTTGTTAATTCCCATGGAAAGTTTCCAACTTTGGAATATTTCCAGAATTTTGCAACCCTACTTGGGATACGATTAGAAAATGACAATGGAAAAATAACTTGTCAGTTGGGATGCTGAACCACTGCACTGCAAAAAGTCAGTGTTCAAAAACAGGAAAAAAATAAATACAATTAGGGATATTTTACTTGAATTAAGCAAAATTATCTGCCAATAGAACAAGAAAATTTGGCTTGTCAAGATTTTCCAAAACAAGTCAAATTAGCTAACCTCAATGAACCCAAAAATACCTTAAAATAAGTATATTCTCACTAATAACAAGTTCACTTTTCTTGGTAGAAAAAAAAAAAAGAGATATTTTTTCTCAATATGTTGAAAAATATTCTTAAATGAAGCTCCTGTAGAACTTTGTTCTGTAGGCTGTCAGTACTTTCAGTCCCCTTGTCACCTCTAAGCCTCTTACTGCCTTCCTATGCAGATACCTGCTCTTCTTCCGGCCAGGAAGTGGAGCAGCAAGATGATCTGAGCTGTCTGGAAAGTTCCAGAAGGGACACCGTACGCGGCCGTACGAATCTATTTAAAGACTAGAAACGAAACGCCTCTTTTTTTTGCAAATGCTGAGCCAGTCCGAGTTGAAGATAATATATTCCGGTTATCTTCCCTTTTATCTGATGGCTGCAGTCAAGTGGGTCTCTCTCGTTCTCCCTCTCCCTTTTAAATCCCGGATTGAGAGACGCATGCTATCTTAATCTCCTTACTCAAAGACAATCATGACCCGGAGAAGCAAGAGAGGTGCTTTTTCTGTGAAGCACGTCCATTTTAAATGTGTCTGTTCAGTCTACATGATGATGATATGGTTTGATGAAGATTTATAATGAGTGAATGAATGCATCATTTGCTGCCACTTCTGATACAAGACCCAACACCAGTGAAGTTGGCACGTTGTGTAATTCGTAAATAAAATGCCACTTCTGATACAAAACCCAACACCAGTGAAGTTGGCACGTTGTGTAATTCGTAAATAAAATGCCACTTCTGATACAAAACCCTAAACAAATGAAGTTGGCACGTTGTGTAATTCGTAAATAAAATGCCACTTCTGATACAAGACCCAAACCAGTGAAGTTGGCAAGTTGTGTAATTCGTAAATAAAATGCCACTTCTGATACAAGACCCAAACCAGTGAAGTTGGCAAGTTGTGTAATTTGTAAATAAAATGCCACTTCTGATACAAAACCCGAAACCAGTGAAGTTGGCAAGTTGTGTAATTCGTAAATAAAATGCCACTTCTGATACAAAACCCAACGCCAGTGAAGTTGGCAAGTTGTGTAATTCGTAAATAAAATGCCACTTCCGATACAAGACCCAAAACCAGTGAAGTTGGCAAGTTGTGTAATTTGTAAATAAAATGCCACTCCTGATACAAGACCCAACACCAGTGATGTTTGCACGTTGTGTAATTTGTAAATAAAATGCCACTTCTGATACAAAACCCAAAACCAGTGAAGTTGGCACGTTGTGTAATTCGTAAATAAAATGCCACTTCTGATACAAAACCCAACACCAGTGAAGTTGGCACGTTGTGTAATTCGTAAATAAAATGCCACTTCCGATACAAGACCCAAAACCAGTGAAGTTGGCAAGTTGTGTAATTCGTAAATAAAATGCCACTTCTGATACAAGACCCAACACCAGTGAAGTTGGCACGTTGTGTAATTCGTAAATAAAATGCCACTTCTGATACAAGACCCAAAACCAGTGGAGTTGGCACGTTGTGTAATTCGTAAATAGAATGCCACTTCTGATACAAAACCCTAAACAAATGAAGTTGGCACGTTGTGTAATTCGTAAATAAAATGCCACTTCCGATACAAGACCCAAAACCAGTGAAGTTGGCAAGTTGTGTAATTCGTAAATAAAATGCCACTTCTGATACAAGACCCAACACCAGTGAAGTTGGCACGTTGTGTAATTCGTAAATAAAATGCCACTTCTGATACAAGACCCAAAACCAGTGGAGTTGGCACGTTGTGTAATTCGTAAATAGAATGCCACTTCTGATACAAAACCCTAAACAAATGAAGTTGGCACGTTGTGTAATTCGTAAATAAAATGCCACTTCTGATACAAGACCCAAAACCAGTGAAGTTGGCAAGTTGTGTAATTCGTAAATAAAATGCCACTTCTGATACAAGACCCAAAACCAGTGAAGTTGGCAAGTTGTGTAATTTGTAAATAAAATGCCACTTCTGATACAAAACCCGAAACCAGTGAAGTTGGCAAGTTGTGTAATTCGTAAATAAAATGCCACTTCTGATACAAAACCCAAAACCAGGAGCTTTCGGGACAGGGGTTGCCCCCATTGTCCCTCCACCAGGGCACCCCCCTGGACCTGGCTGGGGACCTGCGGCTCCCAGACCCCCGGCTTATTTTCAGTCTGTTTCCTTAAGTTGAAATCACGTGCCTGCTTTTACAAAGACCACTATGTGATAATTGAAAAAATGAATGATCACAGCCAGAAGACATCTCTTAAAGTCATCAGCCAGAGCTGCATTGTTGAATAATTCATGTGTGTGTGTGTGTGTGTGTGTGTGTGTGTGTGTGTGTGTGTGTGTGTGTGTGTGTGTGTGTGTGTGTGTGTGTGTGTGTGTGTGTGTGTGTGTGTGTGTGTGTGTGTGTGTGTGTGTGTGTGTGTGTGTGTGTTATTGGGCGGGTGACATTGGCTTGTACTGCAGGAGTGCTGCGTTGAGCAGATGTCTATGCCAGCACCAAGTAAACAGTCGTGCCCTGAAGGCATCTTGTACGGGGTGCTTTTGACCTTGGGCACAGTTAATGAAAGCAGAGAAATAATACATTTCTCCTGTCCTCTATCAGGGAGAGCGCCAGGACACGGACGCCTCCGAGGAGAGGAACGCCCAGGTTCAGTTGGAGAAAGCAAAGGTATTTTTCCTAGTGTTCCAGCACGGTACCAAGTATTTGCAGTCTCATGACAATCACACCATGTCCGTGGTTGTCCTCAACAGTACAAGGCTGTGGCCTTTGCCGTACGCTGCAACTTCTCCTACACGCCGGCGGATGACGACAACGTGCCAGTGCCAGGCAAGGCAGTCACCTTCGAGGCCAGAGACTTCCTACACGTCAAAGAGGTCTTTAAATGCGACACCAAGTCAGTGTGCGAACCCCACGGAGTTCATTTGTGGTCATGTTCTTTCATGGCGCTTTCAGAAATTTAACAAAGAATGGTGGATTGGGCGGCCGGTTAAGGAGGACAGCGTGGTGGGCTTCATCCCCAGTCCGGTCAACTTGGAAACCATCCTGATACGAAGAGAAGTCCAGGCCAGGAAGGCTGCCAAGGCCTTAGCAAAGTATGTCAACGTGTTTTCCACAGGGACAGCGGGATTACTGTTGATGGTTTTATCTTCATTAACTCTAGCAACACGCAGACCAACTAGTGGGACAGAAATACAACTAGTCCTGCTTCCACCACGCACCACAATTCACTTCAGCCTGTTGTTAGGACCACCACCTTGGTCAGAACTGCTGAGCACAATCTATAGCAGTGATTTGTGTTAGTAAACAAGAGACGTGCAACAACGTCCGCATCTTTGTGTGAATGTAAACATGGAAGTGAGGAGGTGGGTGTTTGTACACTACATTACCCAGAAGGCTTAGTGCTGTAGACAGGAACCGGAACAGTGTCTGAACTACGAGAGATGTGCCAGTAGTAGGGATTAGTGTTGTCCCGATACCAATATTTTGGTACCGGTACCAAAATCATTTCGGTACTTTTCGATACTTTTCTAAATAAAGGGCACCAAAAAATCTTAGGGTACATGAAACATATGTTTATTATTGTAAGTTTGTCCTTAAATAAAATAGTGAACATACTAGACAACTTGTCTTTTAGTAGTAAGTAAACAAACAAAGACTCCTAATTAGTCTATGCAGTAACATATTGTGTCATTTGCCATTCTATTATTTGTCAAAATTATATAAGGACAAGTGGTAGAAAATGAATTATCAATCTACTTGTTCATTTACTGTTAATATCTGCTAATTTTCTCTTTCGCTGTGATGTCAAAATCTGAATGAAAAACTCACCTTCGGTGTCATTTGGATCAAACGAGTCTCTGGATAAAGGACACGATGGAAAGCAAGACTTGATGCTACAAAAAAATAGTTGATGACTTAGAAAAAGTAAGATTAGAACACAAAGAAGACCTGTAAAGAGTTATTTAATCCCACTATTATGTTAGATCCACTATGGACTGGACTCTCACTATTATGTTAGATCCACTATGGACTGGACTCTCACTATTATGCTAGATCCACTATGGACTGGACTCTCACTATTATGTTAGATCCACTATGGACTGGACTCTCACTATTATGCTAGATCCACTATGGACTGGACTCTCACTATTATGTTAGATCCACTATGGACTGGACTCTCACAATATTATGTTAGATCCACTATGGACTGGACTCTCACACTATTATGTTAGATCCACTATGGACTGGATTCTCACTATTATGTTA
Organism: Entelurus aequoreus; assembly: GCF_033978785.1. NCBI lineage: Eukaryota > Metazoa > Chordata > Actinopteri > Syngnathiformes > Syngnathidae > Entelurus > Entelurus aequoreus. The sequence goes on from NC_084746.1 coordinate 2,681,735, forward strand.
GATCCACTATGGACTGGACTCTCACTATTATGTTAGATCCACTATGGACTGGACTCTCACAATATTATGTTAGATCCACTATGGACTGGACTCTCACTATTATGTTAGATCCACTATGGACTGGACTCTCACACTATTAAGTTAGATCCACTATGGACTGGACTCTCACACTATTATGTTAGATCCACTATGGACTGGACTCTCACTATTATGTTAGATCCACTATGGACTGGACCCTCACTATTATGTTAGATCCACTATGGACTGGACTCTCACTATTATGTTAGATCCACTATGGACTGGACTCTCACACTATTATGTTAGATCCACTATGGACTGGACTCTCACACTGAGTCCGGGCCACGGGGGCATCAGTCTGAGCAGAGATTCTTAGACTTCCCTGTCCCGGGCCACCTCCTCCAGTTCTTTCACGGGGGATACTGAGGTGTTCCCAGGCCAGCTGTGAGACATAGTCCTTCCAACGTGTCCTAGGTCTGCGCCGAGGTCTCCTACCAGGTGGACACGCCCTAAACACCTCACCTGGTTCCTCTTGATTACATCATTAGTTGTTGTTGTTTTTCTGCTGTTGAGTGTATAAACAATATAAAGAGCAATTTGTGGAGAAAGCCGGATCTTCTCTTTTTGTTTGCTGACATCTTTCCTCCTGTCCCGTTTCCAGCAAAGCATCCTCACAAGTGGCTCAAGATATGAACTCCAAAAAGTACACGCCTCCTTCTCAAGGTTAGAACGCCTGCACCCGAGGTCACACAATATGTTGGTGATGTCATCGTATTGAAGCAATAACGTGTCTACTGTCTCGTCCAACAGCCAATCAGCAGGTGAAAAAGAAGCCGGTAAGTGACTCCTTGCTCGTGTCCTTTCTTTCACCACATTTCATTTATTTTATTGATTAAAAAAATCAAACAAAAATAATAAAAAAATAAAAAATGTTTTTTGTTTTTTTTAAATATGTAAAAAAATAAAATAAATAAAAAAAATAAAAAAAAATCATACAAAGGAATAAAATACAAACCCCGTTTCCATATGACTTGGGAAATTGCGTTAGATGTAAATATAAATGCAAATCATTTTCAAGCCATATTCAGTTGAATATGCTACAAAGACAACATATTAAATGTTCAAACTCATAAAAAAAATTTTTTTGTTGCAAATAATCATTAACTTTAGAATTTGATGGCAGCAACACGTGCCAAAGAAGTTGTGAAAGGTGGCAATAAATACTGATAAAGTTGAGGAATGCTCATCAAACACTTATTTGGAACATCCCACAGGTGAACAGGCTAATTGGGAACAGGTGGGTGCCATGATTGGGTATAAAAGTAGATTCCAAGAAATGCTCAGTCATTCACAAACAAGGATGGGGCGAGGGTCACCACTTTGTCAACAAATGCCTGAGCAAATTGTTGAACAGTTTAAGAAAAACCTTTCTCAAGCAGCTATTGCAAGGAATTTAGGGATTTCACCATCTACGCTCCGTAATATCATCAAAGGGTTCAGAGAATCTGGAGAAATCACTGCACGTAAGCCATGATATTACGGACCTTCGATCCCTCAGGCTGTACTGCATCAAAAAGCGACATCAGTGTGTGAAGGATATCACCACATGGGCTCAGGAACACGTCAGAAAACCACTGTCAGTAACTACAGTTGGTCGCTGCATCTGTAAATGCAAGTTAAAACTCTCCTATGCAAAGCGAACGCCGTTTATCAACAACACCCAGAAACGCCGCCGGCTTCGCTGGGCCCCAGCTCATCTAAGATGGACTGATACAAAGTGGAAAAGTGTTCCGTGGTCTGACGAGTCCACATTTCAAATTGTTTTTGGAAACTGTGGACGTTGTTTCCATTAAAATTCTAAGTTACTGATTATTTGCAAAAAATAATTAATTTTCTCAGTGTGAACATGAAATATGTTGTCTTTGCAGTCTATTCAATTGAAGATACGTTGAAAAGGATTTGCAAATCATTGTATTCTCTTTTTTATTCACATATACACAACGTGCCAACTTCACTGGTTTTGGGTTTTGTATTAAAGGGTTAATATAATGTTGATTATAGCAGTGGTCCCCAACCTTTTTGTAGCTGCGGACCGGTCAACGCTTGAAAATTTGTCCCACGGACCGGTGGGCGGTGGGGGAGGGGGTGTATTTAAAAAAAAAAAAAATTATTATTTTTTTTTTAACATAAATAAATACAATCATGTGTGCTTACGGACTGTATCCCTGCAGACTGTATTGATCTATATTGATATTTAATGTATATATTGTGTTTTTTACGTTGATTTCATTAAAAAAAAAAAATATATATATATTTTTTTATTTCTTGTGCGGCCCGGTACCAATCGGTCCGTGGACCGGTGGTTGGGGACCACTGGATTATAGGACTAATGTGTTCTGTCATTTTAAAATTTCATCTAAACTGTCTAGTCTAGTCTGTGGAACGCTCTCCCTGACCACCTGAGGGCACCACAGACTGTGGATGCTTTTAAAAAAGGCTTAAAAACCCTTCTTTTTTTCCCTTTTTTTTAAAAAAGCCTTTTTTAGATGTATGCATACTAGTTTTAGCTATTTTGCTGTTCTAGTTTTTATTTGTATTTATTTTTTTATATCTTTTTATTTTTTAATACACTAGCACTTTGAGGTTGTTTACTCAATGTAAAATTTTAACATGTAAAGCGACTTTGGTTCCTTAGAAAAGCTCTATATAAATCCCAGTTATTATTATTATTTTTATAAAGCGCTTTTTACAAATAAAATGAATTATTATTATTATTATTATTATTATTATTAAACTCCAAACATGTTTTAACAGGGGGAGCAGGTCTCCATGTACGACGTTGTGCCTACCATGCGTCCTGTGGTCCTCATGGGACCGTCACTGAAGGGTTTAGAGGTGAGCCTGGCCTCTTCATTCCCAATCTAATGTTCCCCTTCCTCAAATGTAAGTAACTACGTTGTGTTGCATGAAACTTTACTGCGTTCCAGGTGACGGACATGATGCAAAAAGCTCTGTTTGACTTTTTGAAACATCGATTTGAAGGCAGGTAAGAAGTTGATTGTGTCTTGCAAGCCAGGCTGGAATGAAATATATTTTATAACCAAATGTGGTGAAATTGTCTGCCTGTCGGTCTACCGCAGGATCACCATCACCCGGGTCACGGCAGACATCTCCCTGGCAAAGCGCTCCATACTCAACAACCCTGGAAAAAAAGCCTTAATGGACCGCTCCAACACCCGCTCCCATTTAGGTACATTTACTCAACACATTATGACCCAATTATGCACTCACTGGCCACTAGGGATGTATATCGTTAAGATTTCATTGATACCAATACCGACGTCGATATCCCTTCGTTATTATTTTATCGGTACCATATGTAATTGGTGTAAGTCAGGGGTGTCCAAACTTTTTCCACTGAGGGCCGCACACTGAAAAATCAAAGCAAGCGGTCGCCATTTTGATATTTTTTATTTTAAAAACCAATACAATATACCGTATTTCGCTAATTAATTTAAAACCTCTTCTCACTCCTGCGTTTACCAAAAGCATGCGGGATTGGCAAGCATGCGTTAATTATTTTAAAACCTCTTCTCACTCCGGCGCTTACCTTATCATGAAAAAGACATTTAATAAAAAAACGTTATTATGGTCTTACCTTTAGGTATAAATGAGTCCATGCGCAACTCCTATAGAAGTCTTCCTTATCTTTCTTCAGTTTTAAAAGTCTCTCTGCCTCGATGGAGATCTTCCTTTAAGTATTACCTCTTGCTTCGATTGAAAGTCCAGTTTAGAAAACGGTTTTATTTTAGATATGTAATCCTCCATGGTAAAAGTGCAAGCAAACAATGGCTCCTCACTCTTGCTGCTTGTTGTCTTCTTCTGCTGCACCGGTCTTCTGCAGTACCAGCAGTCGCAAGAAGGATCACTAGCGCCCTCTACCACCAGGAGGCGGAAGTCATTTAATGACTCATATTTGACCCGGCGGAAGTGCCAAGCATGCGCCAATTATTTTGCGAAACGAGTTTGACCCGGCTGTAATTCTAGGCAGGCGAATACTATATTCCCGGCGGCAATTCAAGGAAATACGGTAGTATGTATAAAAAATATACACTCAGGCTTGATCCAAGGGGCCCAAAAAGGGTTTTGGTCCAGAAAAAATAAAAAAATGTGTCTGTAGAGGTTGCCCTCTAGTGGGTTCTTCGGACCACCACACACTGCCAGGAGAGCCCGGAATTCAGGGTATAACACTGTTTTATTCTCATAAATAGCAATAGGCTTCTGCTTTCCAGCACAATGTCTTTTCCCCCCTGCGTCCGCTCATCAGCAACTCCAACTACGTGTCTCATTCCGGCTGCTGCTAATAAAGGCGACAGGTGATTAGATAACAAGGCCCACCTGGGCCATCTACTCACCTGTCGCTGTCTTCGAGGCCGGTCCTGGCACGCCCCGTTCCGCGGTAGGCCCTCAGGCCACGCCCCCCTCCACAGTGTCTTTATTCAGTATTGTTATTTTTATTATTATTCACGTTTTAAATCTCTAGATCAGGGGTCACCAACGCGGTGCCCGCGGGCACCAGGTAGCCCGTAAGGACCAGATGAGTAGCCCGCCGGCCTGTTCTAAAAATAGCTCAAATAGCAGCACTTACCAGTGAGCTGCCTCTATTTTTTAAATTTTATTTATTTACTAGCAAGCTGGTCTCGCTTTGCCCAACATTTTTAATTCTAAGAGAGACAAAACTCAAATAGAATTTGAAAATCCACGAAAATATTTTAAAGACTTGGTCTTCATTTGCTTAAATAAATGCATTAATTTTACTTTGCTTCTTATAACTTTCAGAAAGACAATTTTAGAGAAAAAATACAACCTTAAAAATGGTTTTAGGATTTTTAAACACATATACCTTTTTACCTTTTAAATTCCTTCCTCTTCTTTCCTGACAATTTAAATCAATGTTCAAGTAAATTATTTTTTTTTTTATTGTAAAGAATAATAAATACATTTTAATTTAATTCTTCATTTTAGCTTCTGTTTTTTCGACGGAGAATATTTGTGAAATATTTCTTCAAACTTATTATGATTAAAATTCAAAAAAATTATTCTGGCAAATCTAGAAAATCTGTAGAATCAAATTTAAATCTTATTCCAAAGTCTTTTGAATTTATTTTAAAAATTTTGTTCTGGAAAATCTAGAAGAAATAATGATTTGTCTTTGTTAGAAATATAGCTTGGTCCAATTTGTTATATATTCTAACAAAGTGCAGATTGGATTTTAACCTATTTAAAACATGTCATCAAAATTGTAAAATTTATCTTAATCAGGAAAAATTACTAATGATGTTCCATAAATTATTTTTTTAAGTTTTTCTCTTCTTTTTTTCGGTTGAATTTTGAATTTTAAAGAGTCGAAATTGAAGATAAACTATGTTTGAAAATGTAATTGTCATTTTTTAAATGTTTTCTCCTCTTTTAAACCATTAAATTAAGTGTAAATATCATTAATTATTAATAATAACATAGAGTTAAAGGTAAATTGAGCAAATTGGCTATTTCTGGCAATTTATTTAAGTGTGTATCAAACTGGTAGCCCTTCACATGAATCAGTACCCAAGAAGTAGCTCTTGCTTTCAAAAAGGTTGGTGACCCCTGCTCTAGATCAACATTAGGTCTATCTGTCAATATAACGTTTTTAAAGATTTAAGTCGTATAGTCTTTTTGTCAAAGAAAACTCTGTTTTTTTATGAAAAAGAACACAAAATATGCAATATTTTCACCCAATAAAATTTTCAAGTGGAATATTTGAGATGATATAATAATTGGATCCTTAAAAAGGTCAATAACTCATAACACCATTGATTCATTATTATTTTTTGAGTAATGACACTTAAAAACAAATCACACTGCAATTATTGGGGATCCACAAGGGTCCTACTCATTAAAGTGTTAAAAAATATATTATCAATTTTTTTTACTCTTTACTTTCAACTAGGGGTGTCCGATAATATCGGCCTGCCGATATTATCGGCCGATAAATGCGTTAAAATGTAATATCGGAAATTATCGGTATCGTTTTTTTAAATGATCTGTATCGGTTTTTATTTTCTATTTTATTTTTATTTTTTTTATTAAATCAACATAAAAAACACAAGATACACTTACAATTAGTGCACCAACCCAAAAAACCTCCCTCCCCCATTTCTTTCTGTTATTAATATTCTGCTTCCTACATTATATATCAATATATATCAATACAGTCTGCAAGGGATACAGTCCGTAAGCACACATGATTGTGCGTGCTGCTGCTCCACTAATAGTACTAACCTTTAACACTTCATTTTACTCATTTTCATTCATTACTAGTTTCTATGTAACTGTTTTTATATTGTTGTACTTTCTTTTTTATTCAAGAAAATGTTTTTAATTTAGTTATCTTATTTTATTATTTTTTAAAAAAAGTACCTTATCTTCACCATACCTGGTTGTCCAAATTAGGCATAATAATGTGTTAATTCCACGACTGCATATATCGGTTGATATCGGTATCGGTTGATATCGGTATCGGTAATTAAAGAGTTGGACAATATCGGAATATCGGATATCGGCAAAAAGCCATTATCGGACATCCCTACTTTCAACCCAAAAATCTCGAGATCAACTTCAGATCTATCCGTCAATTATAAGTTTTATTGTTGTTTATGTTTTTTGTTTGTTCGTTTTAGGCCCTTCTTTAAAAAAAACAACAAAAAAAACCAGCTCAGTTTTTTTATATGGCAAACACAAAATAAGCAACATTTTCCCCCCAAAACATCTCAAAGTGGAATATTTAATGTGACGTACTTGGAGCCTTGAATAGGTCAATAATTCCTAATGACATTGATTTTGATTCATTATTATTTTCTAAAGAAAGAAACAGCCTGCATGGCAGCTTTGTGTTATTAGAGGAAACATTGCAACATGTTCTTGTTACATTTCACCTGTTTGCTCTTTTATACCACTTTTTATGTTTACAATTGTTTTTAATCGGATTTTTAAAATGTGCCGTGGGGCCGTTAAAAAATGACCTGCGGGCCGCAAATGGTCCCCGGGCCGCACTTTGGACACACCTGGTGTAAGTCAACTGTGTTTGCAGTGCAAGGTCAAAAGCGGTGATGTCATCATCTTGTAAAGACCTCGCAGATCCATCACTGTGTCTCTAATACCGTATTTTCCGGACTATAAGGCGCACTTAAAACCCTTTTTTTCCCCCTCAAAACTCGACAGTGCGCCTAATGCAAGGAAAACGTTTGGTTGAGCTTACCCACCTCGAAGCTATTTTATTTGGTAAATGTAATGATAAGTGTGACCAGTAGATGGCAGTCAAACATAAGAGATACGTGTAGGCTGCACTACGATGGGTCTCAGGTAAACAACACCACCACCATTACGACGATCAGATGGATAAAGATACACCAGGGGTCACCAACCTTTTTGAAAGCAAGAGCTACTTCTTGGGTACTGATTAATGCGAAGGGCTACCAGTTTGATACACACTTCAATAAATTGCCAGAAATAGCCAATTTGCTCAATTTACCTTTAACTCTATGTTATTATTAATAATTAATGATATTTACACTTAATTGAACGGTTTAAAAGAGGAGAAAACACGAAAAAAAATGACAATTAAATTTTGAAACATAGTTTATCTTCAATTTCGACTCTTTAAAATTCAAAATTCAACCGAAAAAAAGAAGAGAAAAACTAGCGAATTCGAATCTTTTTGAAAAAATAAAAAAAATAATTTATGGAACATCATTAGTAATTTTTCCTGATTAAGATTAATTTTAGAATTTTGATGACATGTTTTAAATAGGTTAAAATCCAATCTGCACTTTGTTAGAATATATAACAAATTGGACCAAGCTATATTTCTAACAAAGACAAATCATTATTTCTTCTAGATTTTCCAGAACAAAAATTTTAAAAGAAATTCAAAAGACTTTGAAATAATATTTAAATTTGATTCTACAGATTTTCTAGATTTGCCAGAACATTTTTTTTGAATTTTAATCATAATAAGTTTGAAGAAATATTTCACAAATATTCTTCGTCGAAAAAACAGAAGCTAAAATGAAGAATTAAATTAAAATGTATTTATTATTCTTTACAATAAAAAAAAATAAATTCACTTGAACATTGATTTAAATTGTCAGGAAAGAAGAGGAAGGAATTTAAAAGGTAAAAAGGTATATGTGTTTAAAAATCCTAAAATAATTTTTAAGGTTGTATTTTATCTCTAAAATTGTCTTTCTGAAAGTTATAAGAAGCGAAGTAAAAAAAATAATGAATTTATTTAAACAAGTGAAGACCAAGTCTTTAAAATATTTTCTTGGACTTTCAAATTCTATTTGAGTTTTGTCTCTCTTAGAATTAAAAATGTCGGGCAAAGTGAGACCAGCTTTCTAGTAAATAAATACAATTTAAAAAATAGAGGCAGCTCACTGGTAAGTGCTGCTATTTGAGCTATTTTTAGAACAGGCCAGCGGGCTACTCATCTGGTCCTTACGGGCTACCTGGTGCCCGCGGGCACCGCGTTGGTGACCCCTGAGATACATCGATAGCTTAATAGTCTTGGACAGACCCTTTTAGGAACCGGTACCAAAAAATACCGGTACTAGGTATACTGTACATCCCTACTGGCCACAAGATCCAATACTGTTTGAAGTCGATAATATTTTTTTTACATTTTTGTCTTTCTTGCTGCTCTTTACCCCCAAAGATACTGCTGGTAAGTATAACTTCAAATATTTTTTGTTTGTTTTTACCAGTGTTTGAATGTCGTGCAACACATTCCTTATGAATGTAAAGTTCTTGCCATATTTTCACATTGTTTCAGTCGCATCATGTACATTTTGCATCATTTAGTAGCTGTGAAACAACAATCATAAACACGTGTAATGACTGCATCGAAACATATGCATAGTGTCAGGTTCAAAAACTGATGACATCTATTAATCAGACAAAGAAGCAAGGAATTAAACAGAGACAGAATTCAATTTGGCTCAATGAGGAGAAACGCGTAGACCTGTACCCTTGCACAGTGTCCCACCACGCTCTGACGAAAGATTGTACGCCTCCTCTTTTATTTTGGACTTTCCCTGATTACATGGCAACAGCTGTTTCTAAAGGGAGGGGGGTCTTAAACAGCCGCTGCCTTTGGTCACAAAACAGTTCAAAGAAAAGGTGCCTGGAGGGGATTCAGGTCTTGCTTCCTCTCCGCTTTGTAGATCTCGGGTCAAGACAAAATCTTCCAGTGGATTACAATACATCAAAGAAACCGACACCTTCATGTCGCTTCCCATCCTACACAGTGGAGTTTTACAAGCCTTTTGATTGGTAGAATCAAAGACAGCTTTTGTCTGCTCGCCGGGAACTCATTGAAACATAGATACAATTATTCTGACACATAGACTCTGGCAGTTTGTAATCTGAGTTGATATTATTTTATTTTTATTTAAAAAAATAAAAAATAAAAAAAGTTCATATAAACAAAAAAACACTAGGCTCCAGACCAGAAAATGAGCCAAAGTCAGTGAGTCTCAGTTTGAAAAATTAATTAATAGTATAATTTTTTCCTTTAACAAAACATAAAAAAAGGGGTCCCACAGACCCGAACACCACACAAGGGTTAAAAAGGAGTTTTTTGCGTGCACTATAAAGCACTTATTTCCCTCCACATTCCTGCTATCAAGCTCTCCAACAGGTGGAGTTTTGCAATGTTGTTAAAACCAGCACACATGCATCATCTTTATCACCTTTTCTGCAATATAGAATGTCAATCTGTACAACAACAACCTATTTTTAGCACACAGACGGCGCACTCAGCGAGGAGGCGCACGGCTCCGCAGCGCGTCCGGAATGTTCCAAACGTGAGAAAATGGATATTGTAACGGTTTTTTTTTCCACATAGGAAGTATGTTAATAATCCATCCGTCCATTTTCTACCGCTTGTCCCTCTCGGGTATATTTACTAAATGACAAAATTGAACTCCATTAGAAAAAAACATGTTTGACTCAGCGAGGACCTTAAGTCATCCAGCAGCTATGGCATTATTTAATGATGTTTCTGAATAGATGACATATTCATTACGTTTAGGGATGTCCGATAATGGCTTTTTGCCGATATTCCGATATTGTCCAACTCTTTAATTACCGATACCGATATCAACCGATACCGATATCAACCGATATATGCAGTCGTGGAATTAACACATTATTATGCCTACTTTGGACAACCAGGTATGGTGAAGATAAGGTACTTTTTAAAAAAATTAGTAAAATAAGATAAATAAATTAAAAACATTTTCTTGAATAAAAAAGAAAGTACAACAATATAAAAACAGTTACATAGAAACTAGTAATGAATGAAAATGAGTAAAATGAAGTGTTAAAGGTTAGTACTATTAGTGGAGCAGCAGCACGCACAATCATGTGTGCTTACGGACTGTATCCCTTGCAGACTGTATTGATATATATTGATATATAATATAGGAAGCAGAATATTAATAACAGAAAGAAATGGGGGGAGGGAGTTTTTTTGGGTTGGTGCACTAATTGTAAGTGCATCTTGTGTTTTTTATGTTGATTTAATTTAAAAAAAAACAAAAAAACAAAAAAAAAAAAAAACAATACCGATAATAAAAAAAACAATACCGATAATTTCCAATATTACATTTTAACGCACATATCGGCCGATAATATCGGCAGTTCGATATTATCGGACATCTCTAATTACGTTTTATCAGTGACAGTTCAAATATATTGACACACACACACACACACACACACACACACACACACACACACACACACACACACACACACACACACACACACACACACACACACACACACACACACACACACACACACACACACACCCGTAGGACAAAGTATGGTCTGTCTAGCTGTCTTTGCAGCGTGATCCGCCCCTTTTTCACAGCCATTTGTTTAACTGTGCCAGTTTGCACGTACATCACATTCGCGCTAAAATTAAAAACGCAAACTCGCGCACCCACAGAACAGTTTCAGCATTGATAAATCACATTGCGCGTGCTAAGTGAGTAGATTTCCACCTTTTCCGCCCAGTATTGTGAGCGTTCTGATGATCAGCATATATTCTGCATAATCATGAAGACAGACAATGTAAATAAATTGCACTCCTTATATTTTGCCCACTTAAGAGACACAGGAGTTTAGTAGGTCAGTATTGCGTGTGCTATTAAGTTTGCACTTCTTTTAAAGGGGCCCTGTGATGCAAAAACAACACGTTTCTTACCTGTGTTTGTGGTCTCCATAAGTCCAGAACATTTGGAATCAATGCAAAGATATTTATAAAACAAACTTGCCTTCCTTCATTGTTTGGAATTTGCTTGGCCAGAGTCGTATTTGCACACAGATGACGTCATCGTATTATCCATATATGGTAAAGATTTACCCAGAGTTTTTTGTGCAAGTGCGCCATGGAAGTCTGAATCTGGAGTCAATACATTCCATTTTTTTCTTTACCATCCTGTTGTGGGGCAGACTGGCTCGTAGATGGACATGCATTCTCCACTTGTTGCCATTTCTAATACAAAGTAGCGCATATTTCGAACTTAATCCGTCAGTAGCCTTGCTATGGAGGCGATAAAAACGACAACAAAGATGGCTTTTTTAGAAAAAAAAAATCACATCATGACTAGGGATGTCCGATAATATCGGCCTGCCGATATTATTGGCCGATAAATGCGTTAAAATGTAATATCGGAAATTATCGGTATCGTTTTTTTTATTATCTGTATCGTTTTTTTTTTGTTTTTTTTTATTAAATCCACATAAAAAACACAAGATACACTTACAATTAGTGCACCAACCCAAAAAACCTCCCTCCCCCATTTCTTTCTGTTATCAATATTCTGCTTCCTACATTATATATCAATATATATCAATACAGTCTGCAAGGGATACAGTCCGTAAGCACACATGATTGTGCGTGCTGCTGCTCCACTAATAATACTAACCTTTAACACTTAATTTTACTCATTTTCATTCATTACTAGTTTCTATGTAACTGTTTTTATATTGTTTTACTTTCTTTTTTATTCAAGAAAATGTTTTTAATTTAGTTATCTTATTTTATTATTATTTTTAAAAAGTACCTTATCTTCACCATACATGGTTGTCCAAATTAGGCATAATAATGTGTTAATTCCACGACTGCATATATCGGTTGATATCGGTATCGGTAATTAAAGAGTTGGACAATATCGGATATCGGCAAAAAGCCATTATCGGACATCCCTAATCATGACCCTTTTTACGGAGCCCCTAAAGGGACATGGGGGGAAAAACATTTTTTTTAAATAATTTTTTTAATATATATATATATATATATTTTTTTTTAAAGACATGTATCTCGTGCGCACAAGAAACTTTTTATAAAATTATAAAAACTAAAACTAAAAATTGTATAATTTTTTCTTTTTTTTAGACATGTATCTCGTGCGCAAAAAAAACTTTCTTGTGCGCAAGAGATACGTCTAAAAAAAAATAAAAATAAAATAAAATGATAAAATTTTTATTTTTTATAACTTTATAAAAAGTTTCTCATGCGCACAAGAAACATGTCTAAAAAAAAATATATATATATATATATATATAACATTTTTATTTTTATTTTTTATAATTTTATAAAAAGTTTCTCGTGCACACGAGATACATGTCTAAAAAATAAAATAAAATGAAAAAAATTATTTAAAAAATTATTTTAAAAAAAAATCCCCCATGTCCCTTTAGGGGCTTTGTACCCTTTTGATACATGCACACCTTTTATAGATCATCTTAAAATAAATCAACTGAGACTTCAAGTATAAACTCAGTTTGTTGAACTTTCTACCTTCCTACCACTGTGTTCCATTCAAGAACTCCTTCATTCCGCACTCCATCCAGATGTATAATCACTCGCCACACATCAATAAATGATATCTGTCTATTACCTCTCTTTGTTTATAATGTATATTTTCTGCTGGATCTACTCTCTATTTTATGCTGACTTTTTTTTTTTGCTGCAGCTGTTACATATATCGTAATATTGTACATGGTAATTGGGATTTGTTATATATTATATACAAATATTATATAATATAATAATATAATATATCAGTATATATTATATACTGTATGTATAATATGTAAATACTACATCAAAGTTATATTTTATATTGCTACTATGGTACATTTTTAGTATACTTAATACCTGCATTATCCTTTCCATCCTTACCCTTTCCATCCTTTGAAACCGAGCTACTGTGTGGAACAATTTCCCTTGTGGATCAATAAAGTTTGTCTAAGTCTAAGTCTAAATACCCCCTAATACTCAGTTGAGTATGTAAACACCCAATTTAAAAAATATGCCAAAGTAATTCATGTTTCTGCTTGAAAATAATTTAATTTATAATTTGATCACAATTAAAAAAAATAAAACATACAAAAAATGTGTTACCCACATATAAATGCAAAAACGTTGTTTTCCTGACATATATGGATAACACATGCAACATAATGGAGCAATGGCCAGGTAAAAAACATTTCAAATAAAGAAATGACCTTTGAGGTGTGTGCTTGTGCCGTTGCAGCTCAGATCCAAGGAGAAGTGGAGCGAATATTTGAACTTGCTCGCAGCCTGCAGCTGATTATTCTGGATGCAGACACCGTCAACCATCCTATTCAGGTGTCCAAGACCTCCTTGGCTCCCATCCTCGTTTATGTCAAAATATCTTCACCAAAGGTAAGCTTCACCAGATGTATTCATCAGTAAAATAGACACAAACCACTGGTGAAAAGGTTTGAAAACACCCTGAACCAAAGCACTTTACTACGACTTTCAGGACTCCTTCTTATCTCACCGTGTGAACACTTGGAGCAAAACAGCAAAGCGACATTTTCAGCTCAA
>NC_084746.1:2705721-2708221 GCF_033978785.1 Entelurus aequoreus
TAAAATAGTTCAGAGAGTTCCATAAAATAGTTCAAAGAGAGTTCCATAAAATAGTTCAAAAAGAGTTCCATAAAATAGTTCAGAGAGTTCCATAAAATAGTTCCATAAAATAGTTCAAAAAGAGTTCCATAAAATAGTTCAAAGAGAGTTCCATAAAATAGTTCAAAAAGAGTTCCTAAAATTGTTCAAAAAGAGTTCGTAAAATAGTTCAAAAAGAGTTCCATAAAATAGTTCAAAAAGAGTTCCATAAAATAGTTCAGAGAGTTCCATAAAATAGTTCCATAAAATAGTTCAAAAAGAGTTCCATAAAATAGTTCAAAGAGAGTTCCATAAAATAGTTTAAAAAGAGTTCCTAAAATTGTTCAAAAAGAGTTCGTAAAATAGTTCAAAAAGAGTTCCATAAAATAGTTCAAAAAGAGTTCCATAAAATAGTTCAGAGAGTTCCATAAAATAGTTCCATAAAATAGTTTAAAAAGAGTTCCATAAAATAGTTCAAAGAGAGTTCCATAAAATAGTTCAAAAAGAGTTAGTAAATTAGTTCAAAAAGTGTTCCATAAAATAGTTCAGAGTTCCATAAAATAGTTCCATAAAATAGTTCAAAAAGTGTTCGTAAAATAGTTCAAAAAGAGTTCCATAAAATAGTTCAAAAAGAGTTCCATAAAATAGTTCAAAGAGAGTTCCATAAAATAGTTCAAAAAGAGTTCGTAAATTAGTTCAAAAAGAGTTCCATAAAATAGTTCAGAGAGAGTTCCATAAAATAGTTCCATAAAATAGTTCAAAAAGTGTTAGTAAAATAGTTCAAAAAGAGTTCCATAAAATAGTTCAAAAAGAGTTCCATAAAATAGTTCAAAGAGAGTTCCATAAAATAGTTCAAAAAGAGTTCGTAAATTAGTTCATAAAGAGTTCCATAAAATAGTTCAGAGAGAGTTCCATAAAATAGTTCAAAAAGAGTTTGTAAAATAGTTCAAAAAGAGTTCCATAAAATAGTTCAAAGAGAGTTCCATAAAATAGTTCAAAAAGAGTTCGTAAAATAGTTCAAAAAGAGTTAATCTGGAAGTTGGGCAGATCCTGCCATCTGTCCGCTTTGAAGTACCAGTGGAGTTTTACGAGCATTCTTCTTGGTAGGTTTGAAAGACAGCTACCGTCCCCCTGCTAGGAACTCACTTCAACACAAAGTATTGTGTTGGAATAATTCTGACAGGGACTATTTAATCCTGCCTTTGCCGGTCAGTCGGCCTGGCTTCATTGTTTGCTTCAAGCTTCTACTACGTGAGTATTGCCTGTCTCTGGTCCATGCTAAGTGTTAGCCCTAGCGTCCAGTGCCATCGGCATGTTTCTCCTCTGGCTCGTTTTCTCTTTTGGCACTTGTTGGAGTTTCTGAGAATACATCATGTTCCTACCTGCACGTCCTGTCCAGAGTGGTCCGTTTGCATCCCGGGGGAACGAAGCCGCGACCCCCAGCACGTAATAGAAGCTTGAAGCAAACAATGAAGCCAGGATTAAATAGTCCCTCTGATTAGTGATCGGGAAACAGGTGAGCATCCCGAGCACCAATCAGAGACAGGTGGAAACAATAGGCAACCATGGTAACTAAAAACAAACTGAAGGGTGCACAAAAACAGGAACTAAGGGAGTCGTAAACTTAACAGAATATAACAACACATGATTTGGGCCACGGATCATGACTGTCTTGAGTTTCCAATCATCTCTACATCTCTTATTTTGTTGTGATGTAGTGATTGGAGCACATACTTGTTGCTCACAAAGAAGTTTGCTTCTTTTAGGAATTTATTATGGGTCTACTGAAAATGTGAGGGTCAAAAGTATACATACAGCAATGTTAATGTTTGCTTACACGTCCCTTGGCAAGTTTACCTGCAATAAGGCGCTTTTGGTAGCCATCCACAAGCTTCTGCTTGACCACTTGACCACAAAATTGGTGCAGTTCAGCTAAATGTGTTGCTTTTCTGACATGGACTTGTTTCTTCAGCATTGTCCACACGTTTAAAGTCAGGACTTTGGGAAGGCCATTCTAAAACCTTCATTCTAGCCTGATTTAGCCATTCCTTTACCACTTTTGAGGTGTGTTTCGGGGTCATTGTCCTGTTGGAACACCCAACTGCACCCAAGACCCAACCTCCGGGCTGAGGATTTTAGCTTGTCCTGAAGAATTTGGAGCTAATCCTCCTTTTTCATTGTCCCATTTAAAGCAGCAGTTCCATTGGCAGCAAAACAGGCCCAGAGCATAATACTACCACCACCATGCTTGACTGTAGGAATTATGTTCCTGGGATTAAAGGCCTCACCTTTTCTCCTCCAAAAATATTGCTGGGTATTGTGGCCAAATAGCTCCATTTTTGTTTCATCTGACCACAGAACTTTCCTCCAGAAGGTCTTATCTTTGTCCATGTGACATATGCAAAAATGTTCTTGCTACATTTGGAGATACTTATTTTTTAATGGACAGCATATTAATGATTCATCAAAATAAAATATACCA
>NC_084746.1:2713221-2716800 GCF_033978785.1 Entelurus aequoreus
ACAGGGAGCGGACCGCCACAATCAGACAGTCCGATACCCCATACTCTCTGAGCACTCCCCACAAGACTTCCCGAAGTGAAGTGACTGGCCCAGGTTGTCACCCTCTCCTCCGGGCTGCGTCCCTCCACCTGTCTCTCATTGATGACCCTCCAGGCCACCCCATACTGTTGTTCACCTTGCGCCGCCTGCACCCTCCGCACTCTCTCCATCAGTTCTTCTTCTATATACAGTAAGTAAACATTGATTGATTGATAGTGCGAGGTATTTAGATCTCAGTAAATCAGGCCCTTGGTCCTTCCGAAGAAACACATCAACAAGCAATGGTCCAATATACAGTTTGCCAATGTGGACACGGGACATAATGAATGGACAGACTACAATCTTGGGGAATTGTACCAGACAACTTTATGTACTGATGTTGGTTCACAGAGCGCTACTTACACACACACAGGAAACACAACAGGTGGCTAACAATGTTGACTCGTGGCCGACTGTTAATTAACTGTGAGAATTAAGTGTAAGAGTATTTACTGGTATGTCAAGGGGTCCGTGTGGCCAATTCGTAGCTTTACCATTCAGCGTGTAGCAGCTACTAGAGTTACATCAAAATGCACGTTGTCACTGGATACATTTCCTGGATCAGATATTGGAAAAGCAAAACAGAAAATGTACGATCCCAACCACAGTAGCTCGGCTAACAGAGGCTAGCGTGAGTCAATGAACCTACGGTTGTGGTTGCTAAGGAGAGAAAAGTCAAAGCAAATTGGTGTTTCAAGGGGTAGCATCAAACGGCAAAAAAAAGGTAAGACTAAGCAGAGATTTTACAGCTTGTCCTAATAAGAAAATTGAAGCACGGCCAGGCAATCCGCGGCTTTTACGGCAGACTTCCCATCCTTCCGATGGACGAGTGTCCAACTTGGCTAAACCTCCTGTCAACATTGTTTGGAAAGATGTTTGATCCTTGAGCATTTAAAAAAAATTCCCTGGTGGATGTTTGAATTGTCATTCCGAGCGACGTACACCAACAATAGGGCGCGATCCCGTCATACGTCCGTGTGCAGACAGCAGACCACGACCGAATCACTTCCGAGGAGACGTCCCAGAGCCTAAACAGTTCAGTTCCATGAGGTCGGACGCGGTCGACTTCAAAGAAACTCCCGCTTCTTATTAAATTAGTGACTATATACCAGTAGAAAACAAAGATGGAGGGTGAGATATGTTTACGTCCCACCAGGACTCTGCCAACTGCTGGATCACAGAGCAATGATGGGCTCCGGGATCTCCTCCTCGGCCTTCTCGATCAGTTTATTGGTGTCCACCACGTCGGGCTGCGTTCGCTCTCGGCCGAAGTACAGCGGGTTGTCAAAGGTGGGCAGCGACCGCGAAGACTTCTTGTAGAGGAAGAAGGCGAGGACAATCAGCGAGGACGTGAGGGTGATGATCAGCACCACGATCAGGCTGGTGTGCCCACGGGAGCCGGAATCTGGACCCCCTCGTGGCTCTGCACACATCAACAAGGGGACGAGTCAAAGATCCACGATTTGACAGGAGCGCTCTGCTGTTTTTGAGGTACCCGCTGAAAAAGATCTTCTCAATAACCTGCTCAGTGGCCTAGTGGTTAGAGTGTCCGCCCTGAGATGGGTAGGTCGTGAGTTCAAACCCCGGCCGAGTCATACCAAAGACTATACAAATGGGAGCCATTACCTCCCTGCTTGGCACTCAGCATCAAGGGTTGGAATTGGGGGTTAAATCACCAAAATGATTCCCGAGGGCGGCCACCGCTGCTGCTCACTGCTCCCCTCACCTCCCAGGGGTGAACAAGGGGATGGGTCAAATGCAGAGGGTAATTTCACCACACCTAGTGTGTGTGTGACTATCAGTGGTACTTTAACTTTAATAGCTTTGCTGTTTTTATTGATCAACTGCAAAAAAATGATGGTCATAGATGACATGACCGTTTGCTGTTTTTGAGAATTTGATGGAAAAATTCAAATTCAAAACAGCTGTATTTTCAGTTTTCAATGCTGGTCAAAGATCCTTTTTATGTTTTTGAGAATTGAATGCAAAATTCGAAGGAAAAAAAATCCACTGACATGACTGCTCTGCTGTTTTTAACAATTGACTGCAAAATATCCTGGTCAAAGATCCTCTGTAGCACATGGCTGCTTAACTGTTTTTGAGAATTTAATGCAAAAACATAATTTAAAAATAAGTCCTCAAACAGGAGTGACGTGCTGTTATTTATTTCTTTTGACTGTCAGCAAAAAAGCCAGTCAAAGATCCATGATGTGACAGGAGCGCTTTGCTGTTTTTGAGGATCCACTGAAAAAAATGCTAATCAAAGATCTTCTCAATTGCTTTGCTGTTTGTATTTATCAGCTGCAAAAAAATGATGGTCAAAGATGACATGACCTTTAGCTGTTTTTGAGAATTTGATGCAAAAATTCAAATTCAAATTAAATACTTTAGCAGGACTGCTCTATTTTCAATAATTTTCAATGCTGGTCAAAGATCCTTTTTCTGATGTGACCGTTTGCTGTTTTTGAGAATTTAATGCAAAATTACAAAAAAAATTTTAAAATCCACTTACATGACTGCTCTGCTGTTTTGAACAACTGACTGCAAAATATCCTGGTCAAAGATCCTCTGTATCACATGACCGCTTAACTGTTTTTGAGAATTTAATGCAAAAATGCAATTTAAAATTTAAATCTTATTTTTTTTAACTGTCAGCAAAAAAGCTAGTCAAAGATCCACGATGTGACAGGAGCACTCTGCTGTTTTTAAGGACCAGCTGGAAAAAATGATGGTCAAAGATGACATGACCCTTTGCTGTTTTTGAGAACTTGATGCAAAAATCATAGCAAAAAATCCACAGTGCGACATGAGTGGGTTGATGTTTTTAGGAATCTATTGGAAATAGTCCACTCAAAGATCCACTATGTAATATGAGTGCACTGCCATTTTTGAGAATCTAATGCAAATATTCCACTCAAAGATCCACTATGTAATATGACTGCACTGCTGTTTTTGAGAATCGAATGCAAATATTCCACTCAAAAATCCACTATGTAATATGAGTGCACTGCTGTTTTTGAGAATCAAATGCAAAAATATTAGCGAAAAATCCACAATGCGACATGAGTGGGTTGATGTTTTTAAGAATCTATTGCAAATATTCTACTTAAAGATCCACTATGTAATATGAGTGCACTGCTGTTTTTGAGAATCTAATGCAAATATTCCACTCAAAGAGCCACTATGAAATATGAGTGCACTGCTGTTTTTGAGAATCTAATGCAAATATTCAACTTAAAAATCCACTATGTAATATGAGTGCACTGCTGTTTTTGAGAATCTAATACAAAAATATTAGCGAAAAATCCACAGTGCGACATGAGTGGGTTGATATTTTTAAGAATCTATTGCAAATATTCCACTCAAAGATCCACTATGTAATATGAGTGCACTGCTGTTTTTAAGAATCGGATGCACATATTCCACTCAAAGATCCACTATGTAATATGAGTGCACTGCTGTTTTTGAGAATGTAATGCAAATAGTCCACCCAAAGATCCA
>NC_084746.1:2716820-2719320 GCF_033978785.1 Entelurus aequoreus
CGGAAGTCTTATATGTTGTTACTTGATGCCATCTAGTCGGGCTGACATTGCAAACTGTTTGCGTTTCAGTTCAGTTTTTCAGCATTCACACAACAATTCTACCAACATTGTTTTATCTAGTCACATATGTGACAAAATAAAACCATTTTGGTAAAATTCTCATTTTTTAATTTAAATTCAATGTACAGTAATTGTATAATTTAGTAAAATTGTAAAATATATTTCTCCTAAAACTATTTTTAATTACAAGTGTCTCAAAGGGCTTCACAAACCACGATGACATCCCCTGATCTGTACCCACATCCGGGCAAGGAAAAACTGCAAAAGCCTTTGCTGGGAAAAGAAGAAACCTTGGAAAGGGGCCACAGATGCGGGGGAATCTCCCTCCTGGGTGACACTACAATGGAGGCCGAGCTGGTACAAGTATTGAATTGTGACATGAAGAGATAATGTGAGAGTGCAGTTCATGGAGAAGCCAGCAGAGGGTGGTAGAGGATCTTGCATGTAGACAAGTCAAAAATGCAGAGACTTCACCAACTGATGCAAATTGTTACAACTTAAGAAGCAGTTACACTATATTGCCAAAAGTATTTGGCCACCCATCCAAATGATGAGAATCAGGTGTCCTAATCACTTGGCCCGGTGTATCAAATCAAGCACTTAGGCATGGAGACTGATTCTACAAACATTTGTGAAAGAATGGGCCGCTCTCAGTGATTTCCAGCGTGGAACTGCCATAGGATGCCACCTGTGCAACAAATCCAGTCGTGAAAATTCCAAAGTCAACTTTATTATAAGGAAAGAAGAGTTTGGGAACAACAGCAACTCAGCCGCCAAGTGGTAGGCCACGTGAACTGACAAGAGAGAGGTCAGCATAGTGCAAAGACTTTCTGCACAGTCAGTTGCTACAGAGCTCCAAACTTCATGTGACCTTCCAATTAGCCCACGTACAGTACGCAGAGAGCTTCATGGAATGGGTTTCCACGGCCGAGCAGCTGCCTCTAAGCCAGGGGTCACCAACCTTTTTGAAAGCAAGAGCTACTTCTTGGGTAGTGATTAATGCGAAGGGCTACCAGTTTGATACACACTTAAATAAATTGCCAGAAATAGCCAATTTGCTCAATTTACCTTTAACTCTATGTTATTATTAATAATTAATGATATTTACACTTAATTGAACGGTTTAAAAGAGGAAAAAACACGAAAAAAATGACAATTCAATTTTGAAACATAGTTTATCTTCAATTTCGACTCTTTAAAATTCAAAATTCAACCGAAAAAAAGAAGAGAAAAACTAGCTAATTCGAATCTTTTTGAAAAAATTAAAAAAATAATTTATGGAACATCATTAGTAATTTTTCCTGATTAAGATTAATTTTAGAATTCTGGTGACATATTTTAAAAAGGATAAAATCCAATCTACACTTTGTTAGAATATATAACAAATTGGACCAAGCTATATTTCTAACAAAGACAAATCATTATTTCTTCTAGATTTTCCAAAACAAAAATTTTCAAAGAAATTCAAAAGACTTTGAAATAAGATTTAAATTTGATTCTACAGATTTTCTAGATTTGCCAGAATATTTTTTTTGAATTTTAATCATAATAAGTTTAAAGAAATATTTCACAAATATTCTTCGTCGAAAAAACAGAAGCTAAAATGAAGAATTAAATTAAAATGTATTTATTATTCTTTACAATAAAAAAAATAAATTTACTTGAACATTGATTTAAATTGTCAGGAAAGAAGAGGAAGGAATTTAAAAGGTAAAAAGGTATATGTGTTTAAAAATCCTAAAATCATTTTTAAGGTTGTATTTTTTTTCTCTAAAATTGTCTTTCTGAAAGTTATAAGAAGCAAAGTAAAACAAATTCATGAATTTATTTAAACAAGTGAAGACCAAGTCTTTAAAATATTTTCTTGGATTTTCAAATTCTATTTGAGTTTTGTCTCTCTTAGAATTAAAAATGTCGGGCAAAGCGAGACCAGCTTGCTAGTAAATAAATAACATTTAAAAAATAGAGGCAGCTCACTGGTAAGTGCTGCTATTTGAGCTATTTTTAGAACAGGCCAGCGGGCTACTCATCTGGTCCTTACGGGCTACCTGGTGCCCGCGGGCACCGCGTTGGTGACCCCTGCTCTAAGCCATACATCACCAAGTCCAATGCAAAGCGTGGGATGCAGTGGTGTAAAGCACGTCGCCACTGGACTCCAGAGCAGTGGAGACGCCTTCTTTGGACTGATGAGTCACGCTTTTCCATCTGGCAATCTGATGGACCAGTCTGGGTTTGGAGGTTACCAGGAGAACGCTACATTTGGGACTACATTGTGCTGAGTGTGAAATTTGGTGGAGGAGGAATTATAGTGTGGGGTTGTTTTTCAGGAGTTGGGCTTGGACCCTTAGTTCCAGTGAAAGGAACTTTGAATGCAACATTTTGGACAATTCCATGCACCCAACCTTGTGGGAACAGTCTGGAGCGGGCCCCTTCCTCTTCC
>NC_084746.1:2726820-2774320 GCF_033978785.1 Entelurus aequoreus
ATGACAATAATCCAGCAGTGACGGGAGGGCAGGGCAGGTATAAATAGCAGCTGGCTGATTGGCACCAGGTGTGGCCCGGTGCCAATCAGCCACAGCTGAGGGGACAGCAAGCACTCAGAGAGACAAATGGGAAATAACCAAAATAAGAGCGCTGACAGGAAATGACAGAGGAAAAACCAAAACATAACTAAACTGTCAGGGACAAGCCTGACAATGGTAAGAGTCATTCAAATAACTATAACATATAGAACATGCTATACATTTACCAAACAATCTGTCACTCCTAATCGCTAAATCCCATGAAATCTTATACGTCTAGTCTCTTACGTGAATGAGATCAATAATATTATTTGATATTTTACGCTAATGTGTTCATCATTTCACACATAAGTCGCTCCTGAGTATAAGCCCCGGCCAAACTATGAAAAAAACTGCCACTTATAGTCCGAAAAATACGGTACATACTGCTGTTAATGTATATTTTATTCTGACATCCCTGAAATAATTGATACCATTATTTGATTACTGCAAACATTTATAAGGATAATGATTAAAGATGTCCGATAATGGGTTTTTTGCCGATATTGTCCAACTCTTATTTACCGATTCCAATATCAAGCAATACCGATATATACAGTCGTGGAATGAACACATTATTATGCCTCATTTTGTTGTGATGCCCTGCTGGATGCATTAAACCAGTGTTTTTCAACCACTGTGCCGCGGCACACTGGTGTGCCGTGAGATACAGTCTGGTGTGCCGTGGGAGAATAAGCAGTTTCACCTATCTGGGTTAAAAATATTTTTTTGCAAACCAGTAATTATAATCCGCAAATTATGTGCCGTTTGTTGAGTGTCAGTGCTGTCTAGAGCTCGGCAGAGTAACCGTGTTATACTCTTCCATATCAGTAGGTGGCAGCCGGTAGCTAATTGCTTTGTAGATGTTGGGAAAACAATGGTTTGTCTTGAGGCAGCATGCAGGTAAAAAGGTATCTAATGCTCAAAACAAAAATAAAGAAAAGGCATTGAAGCTTAGGTAAGGCTATGCAGAACGAAACTAAAACTGAACAGGCTGCAAAGTAAACAAAAACAGAATGCTGGACGACAGCAAAGACTTACTGTGGAGCAGCAGACGGCGTCCACAAAGTACGTCCGTACATGACATGACAATCAAGAAGGATAGCGTCTGCACAACTTAAACAGTCTTGATTGCCAAAACAAAGCAGGTGCGCAGAATAGTGTTCAAGGAAGACATGAAACTGCTACAGGAAAATGCCAACAAAACAGGAAAAGCCACCAAAATAGACAAGAAGTAAAACACTACACACAGGAAAACGTCAAAAAACTCAAAATAAGTCAGGGCGTGATGTGACAGGTGGTGACAGTACACCTACTTTGAGAGAGTTCAAACCCCGGCCGAGTCATACCAAAGACTATAAAAATGGGAGCCATTACCTCCCTGCTTGGCACTCAGCATCAAGGGTTGGAATTGGGGGTTGAATCACCAAAAATGATTCCCGGGCGCAGCCACCACTGCTGCTCACTGCTCCCCTCACCTCCCAGGGGCTGATCAAGGGGGATGGGTCAAATGCAGAGAATAATTTCACCGCACCTAGTGTGTGTGTGACAATCATTGGTACTTTAACTTAACTTAACAAGAGTATATTGATGCATGGTTGGTTATGGTTTAAAGTCATATCCAACAATTGCGAGAACAACTTTTTATTGTCAATATCGGCTTATGAGTTTCATTTTTTAATAATTTCTGCTGGTGGTGTCCCTCTGGATTTTTTCAATGGAAAAAATG
Organism: Entelurus aequoreus; assembly: GCF_033978785.1. Lineage (NCBI taxonomy): Eukaryota > Metazoa > Chordata > Actinopteri > Syngnathiformes > Syngnathidae > Entelurus > Entelurus aequoreus. The sequence continues at coordinate 2,728,628 of NC_084746.1, forward strand.
TGCCTTGGCTCAGAAAAGGTTGAAAAAACACTGCATTAAACAATGTAACAAGGTTTTCCAAAAGAAATCAACTCAAGTTATGGAAAAAAGTGCCAACATGGCACTGCCATATTTATTATTGAAGTCACAAAGTGCATTATTTGTTTTAACATGCCTCAAAACAGCAGCTTGGAATTTGGTACATGCTCTCCCTGAGAGAGCATGAGGAGGTTGAGGTGGGATGGAGGGTGGGGAAGTAGCGGGGGGTGTATATGGTAGCGTCCCGGAAGAGTTAGTGCTGCAAGGGGTTCTGGGTATTTGTTCTGTTGTGTTTATGTTGTGTTACGGTACGGATGTTCTCCCGAAATGTGTTTGTCATTCTTGTTTGGTGTGGGTTCTGTGGAAAGATGCATATATGTTTAAGACTTCTTTCTCTATTCATAGCCATGTTTGAGCAGCTAGTACTTTTCCTTTGTGTATTCTACCAGTCTCTCTTTGTCTTCAGATTGTCTGTTTAGTGTCTTAAACCATCAGGAATCAGAATCAGAATAGTTTTATTGCCATTGTTTGAGAACGTGTTCACAAACTAGGAATTTTTCTTGGTGCAATCGCGCAACATAAAACACATATAACACATATTTGGTAATAAAAAGAGCTGTAACTGAGCTCTGAATGTGAAATACAACACCCACTGGTTTCTTATCAGTGGTGCGAGGGGGAGATGGGGTTTTCTGTGTGTGAAAAGAAGTTGTTTTTTCCCTTGGAAGGCCAGATCAACTAGAGTAGCCGATAAGTTGATCTCCTGAAATTTCAGTAAAACTTCAAAATATTCCAATTCTGTCTTGATGGTCCTTCTTACTCAGCATATATGTCATCGAAAGAATTTGGGATTGACCAGTAACTTTGATTCCCTGGGAGGAAGAGCTGGTCCGACGCAACAATTCACAGTGCGGCGCATATTTGTAACAGTGTTAAAGTTGTGTGACCTGTATGGCTGTTGACCAAGTATGCGTTGCATTCTCTTGCGTGTGTGAAAAGCCGTAGATATTATGTGACTGGGCCGGCACGCAAAGGCAGTGCCTTTAAGGTTTTTTGGCGCTCTGTACTTCTCCCTACGTCCGTGTACACAGCGGCGTTTTAGAAAGTCATACGTTTTACTTTTTGAAACCGATACCTAGGGATGATGTTTGATAAGAAATTATCGAGTTCGAGCTCATTATCGAATCCTCTTATCGAACTGATTCCTTATCGATTATCTTATCGAATCCAGATAGGTTGTTGTATATGGAAAAAAAAACAATATTTGGTTTAACAAAAGCTCACTTTTATTTTATAAGAAAAAAATAAAATAAAATAAATAAATAAATATTGACTGTTACCCCCCTAAAAAAATTAAATAAATAAATATTGACTGTTGTTACCCAAAGTATATTAAGTGGGATTTTTCAGAAAAACAAATATATACAGTAACACAAAAACAACCTGTCTCTGTGATCACTATAGGTGTATAAATAATAATATAGTGTTATATAAAATCAGTCCCTTGGGCACAAAACTGAAAATAATCCAGCTCTCCTCTCCAAAAAGTGCACTTCTGCTGCTATTGGAACATACTAACTACACACACAGGCAGACAGCTAACAAACAATCCAAGACGTCTAATAAAGTTCCAAAGCAGATTAATCCATTTAGGCTCTTTATTGTTGTTTATCTTGCTTTGTCTTTTCCTATCTTTACTTTTGTCTAGCACTGGACTGTTATTTATTTATCTTTTAAACTGAAATACGCACAATGACAAATGTATAAGCTATGTGATTAAATTAACATACTGAAATGTAATACACCTAAATATTAGCTTCACACAAATATACAGTACTATCATCAAACAAATACTTCTGAGTGTTGAAACTATTTTGATGGTGGAAATACACGACTGGCAGCCATTTGAAGTCCTCAAAACATCCATTGAAACAGTGCACAAAAATAGTTTTTCAATAAACATCTTACTATCAAATTTAACCACTTTCCACCTTAATATTGAGTTACATAAACAAGTTAAACAGTTTACTTACAGACTTATCTTTTCCAAGGCTTGTAAGAGCTAACACAACTTGTCTACTTCTCAATTGTCTCAAACCGGAAGTGCCCAAACTAATGACGCGTAGTATTTTCATATCGCCACAAGATGTCAGTAAGAGTCTACAGGCCCATTTGGGATTCGTTCCCAGGGATTCGAATAAAGAACCAACTCTTTTTCTTTACTATAGTGGCCTCGATAACGGGAACCGGTTCTCAAAAGGGATTCGAGTCCGTGGAATCGGTTCTTATCGAACAACCGGGAGAATCGGTTTCGAACATCATCCCTACCGATAATTTTGAAACCGATACCGATAATTTCCGATATTACATTTTAAAGCATTTATCGTCCGATAATATCGGCAGTCCGATGTTATCGGACATCCATAATAATGGTAAGTAAAAAGGAATAACAATTTAGTTGGGGGTAAAAAACGACAAAAAGAAAAGCATGTGTAAGTTTGTTTAGTTAGTAATAATGTTGAGAAAAACAATCAATCGTGATCATATTATTTTATCTGCTGTCATTAGAAGCAGACAGTCTGGACCTGACCTTTGACCTGCCGGGGCCCATCCTGACCCACCTGGAACCAGTCAGCTGCGTCTCCGGCCAGCCGCCGTCTGAGGAAGTCCAGCCAAACGACGCCCCGGCGAGTCCAGCGGACCCCAAGAACCAGCCGGTTGCCCCCCGCAGGCCGCAGGGCGTGTCCGGGCGCTCCGTGCCCCTCCGCAGCAAAACGTCCGGCGCCGCTTACCTGTACTCCTCCTCGCCATCACGCCGCTTCGCCGGCCCTCTGGGCTTCCTCCGGAGGAAAGACGTGAGGTCGGAGGTGTTTGTGGATTGTTTCTTGTTCTGGTTCGATACCGTGGAGATGGTGCGGGTGTCGGGCCAGCCGGCGGTCTTCTTCTCCCCCTGGGTGTACCCCGTCTTCATTCTCGCCTTCCTGTCCACGCTGCGCATGGCCCTGGTCCCTCGCAGTCCCTGGTTGTCCTCGGCCGGCGTGGCCCTGCAGGACCTGCCCTTCTTTGTCCTGCGCGTCGCCCTCATGGCCGCTTTCGGACTGGTGACGCCCGTGTTGTACCCGCTGAAGAACGCCCTGGTCGGCCTGGCCTTCTTCTACTTCACCTTCGTCACCAAGATGAAAATATTCAAGAGGCGGAGCATGTTTTGACCAGGAGGAGGAGGACCTGTGGGACAAACTAAGGGTAAATATTACCAGTATTGGCCATTTTTTTTTAGTATTTATTGACACACTTTAATAATGATGATGCGGCATAGCTCGGTTGGTAGAGTGGCCGTGCCAGCGACTTGAGGGTTCCAGGTTCGATCCCCGCTTCCGCCATCCTGTCCTTGGGCAAGACACTTGACCCACCTGCTCCCAGTGCCACCCACACTGCTTTAAATGTAACTTAGATATTGGGGTTCACTATGTAAAAGCGCTTCGAGTCACTAGAGAAAAGTGCTATATAAATATGATTCACTTCACTGCACTAATGATGATGTAACTCTTTCATGTTAAAATACAGCAGAGGTCCTCATTTTTTTCCACTTTAAGGGCCAATATCATGAAAAAATATATATATTAGGGATGTCCGATAATGGCTTTTTGCCGATATTCCGATATTGTCCAACTCTTTAATTACCGATACCGATATCAACCGATATATACAGTCGTGGAATTAACACATTATTATGTCTAATTTGGACAACCAGGTATGGTGAAGATAAGGTACTTTTAAAAAAAATTATAAAATAAAATAAGATAAATAAATTAAAAACATTTTCTTGAATAAAAAAGAAAGTAAAACAATATAAAAACAGTTACATAGAAACTAGTAATGAATGAGAATGAGTAACATTAACTGTTAAAGGTTAGTATTATTAGTGGAGCAGCAGCACGCACAATCATGTGTGCTTACGGACTGTATCCCTTGCAGACTGTATTGATATATATTGATATATAATGTAGGAAGCAGAATATTAATAACAGAAAGAAACAACCCTTTTGTGTGAATGAGGAGGGAGTTTTTTTGGGTTGGTGCACTAATTGTAAGTGTATCTTGTGTTTTTTATGTTGATTGAATTAAAAAAAAACGATATCGATAATAAAAAAAACGATACCGATAATTTCCGATATTACATTTTAACGCATTTATCGGACATCCCTAATATATATTTAAATAAAAACAATAATTATGGTATAACTTACTAATCACATGACTGGAATTTGAACCCTGGTCACAACCCCTCGGAACTTTCAGCCCTCAGCATGTCTCCTCCATTAATGTCTGTAGAACTTTTAGTTTCATTTGGGTAAAGTTGGGTGGGCCACATAAAAAGCTATAAATATTAGTCTTCAGTAGAAAATTCAACTCTGTTAGAGGTGGGAATATTTGGGCACCTCACGATTACTAATCAGGAGCTGCGATTCCATTACAAATGATTTATTGATGCGTCTATAATTGATGTATATTGATGCATTTCTTGTGGTTTCACTACATACGTGTTTAAAAAAACTGCATTTGTAATAAGAAACAGTTCAATTAATTCTCGTGTTTACTCAATTAATTAATGGAAATTAAACTGGAGCATGAGTGCCCTAAAATAAAAAGGAGCTGGTCTGATCTCTCGGTGAGGTGGTTGACATTATTTACAATAACTACAGCGTTTATTGATGTAGTGATTGGAGCACATACTTGTTGGTCACAAAAAACATTCATGAAGTTTGCTTCTTTTATGAATTTGTTATGTGTCTACTGAAAATGTGAGGGTCAAAAGTATACATACATATTTGCTTACATGTCCCTTGGCAAGTTTACCTGCAATAAGGCGCTTTTGGTAGCCATCCACAAGCTTCTGCTGGAATTGTTGACCACAAAATTGGTGCAGTTCAGCTAAATGTGTTGCTTTTCTGACATGGACTTGTTTCTTCAGCATTGTCCACACCTTTAAGTCAGGACTTTGGGAAGGCCATTCTAAAACCTTCATTCTAGCCTGATTTAGCCATTCCTTTACCACTTTTGAGGTGTGTTTGGGGTCATTGTCGTGTTGGAACACCCAACTGCACCCAAGACCCAACCTCCGGGCTGATGATTTTAGCTTGTCCTGAAGAATTTGGAGGTAATCCTCCTTTTTTATTGCCCCATTTACTCTCTGTAAAGCAGCAGTTCAATTGGCAGCAAAACAGGCCCAGAGCATAATACTACCACCACCATGCTTGACTGTAGGAATGGTGTTCTTGGGATTAAAGGCCTCACCTTTTCTCCTCCAAACATATTGCTGGGTATTGTGGCCAAACAGCTCCATTTTTGTTTCATTTGACCACAGAACTTTCCTCCAGAAGGTCTTATCTTTGTCCATGTGATGTCAGATGAAACCAAAATAGTTGGGTGCAGTTGGGTGTTCCAACAGGACAATGACCCCAAACACACATCAAAAGTGGTAAAGGAATGGCTAAATCAGGCTAGAATGAAGGTTTTAGAATGGCCTTCCCAAAGTCCTGACTTAAATGTGTGGACAATGCTGAAGAAACAAGTCCATGTCAGAAAAGCAACACATTTAGCTGAACTGCACCAATTTAGTGGTCAAGTGGTCAAGCAGAAGCTTGTGGATGGTGTTGCGTCGACCAGCATTCCTCCAATGGGGAATTCAAATTGCTAGTCTCTCCCAGATTCTTTTTATGGCACATAAGCTGATGTTTATATTCAATCAACAGGCATCAGTTGGTATTTTGTGGTTTATTCTCCAAGCTTAGAGGACAAACTGAGACCAATCCAGCACACCAGCGTTCCCCAGCCCGGTCCAGATCGGTCTAGCTCGGTCTCCCCTCAAACCCCCGGAAATCCCGTGATCTTTCCTCTGTCCCCCGCCTGTTGTTTCCCCAGTCTAGCTGTGCTCCTTATCTTAGGAATGTAATGGCAGTCTCAACAAAGAGAATAAACAGCGCTCTGACTCTAACCAAGGACACTCGAATCCAAGCACTTTGTACCACACGAGACATTAGCTGATGTAAATATGACTATAGGAGTTTTTAGAAAGAAGTAACACTTAAATATGGATATGATTCTCATCTGCTACCAAAAGCGCCTTATTGCAGGTAAACTTGCCAGGGGACATGTGAGCAAATATTAACATTGCTGTATGTATACTTTTGACCCTCACATTTTCAGTAGAGCCATAATAAATTCATAAAAGAAGCAAACTTCAAGAATGTTTTTTGTGAGCAACAAGTATGTGCTCCAATCACTACATCACAACAAAATAAGAGATGTAGAAATGATTGGAAACTCCAGACAGCCATGACATGATGTTCTTTACACGTGTACGTACACTTTTGACCACCACTGTATGTATCTTCCACCTAATCCACGTTTTGCTGCCCTTCTTCTTCAACTTAGCAGGAATGACAAGTGAGTATCCAATCACAGTCGCGTTAACATCAGGCTACCTAGGTAGGTAACAACTTGTGATATGATTGGCTATCGCAACTGTCTATCAACTGTGTGTATAAAATCAAGCACTTAGGCATGGAGACTGTTTCTACAAACATTTGTGAAAGAATGAGCCGCTTTCAGTGATTTCCAGCGTGGAACTGTCACAGGATGCCACCTGTGCAACAAATCCAGTCGTGACATTTCCCCGCTCCTAAATATTCTGGGTTTGGAGGTTACCAGGAGAACGCTACATTTCGGACTGCATTGTGCCGCTTGTGAAATTTGGTGGAGGAGGAATTATGGTGTGGGGTTGTTTTTCAGGAGTTGGGCTTGGCCCCTTAGTTCCAGTGCAATGAACATTTAGGACAATTCCATGCTCCCAACCTTGTGGGAACAGTTTGGAGCAGGCCCCTTCCTCTTCCAAGCAAGGTCCATAAAGACATGGATGACAAGAGTCTGGTGGGGATGAACTTGACTGGCCTGCACAGAGTCCTGACCAGAACCCGATAGAACACCTTTGGGATGAATTAGAGCGGAGACTGAGAGCCAGGCCTTCTCCACCAACATCAGTGTGTGACCTCACCAATGCGCTTTTGGAAGAATGGTGGAAAACTCCTATAAACACACTCCGCAACCTTGTGGACAGCCTTCCCAGAAGAGTTGAAGCTGTAATAGCTGCAAAAGGTGGACCCACATCATATTGAACCCTATGGGTTAGGAGTGGGATGGCACTTCAAGGTCATACGTGAGTCAAGGCATGTTTACTTTTGGCAATATCGTGTATGACATGAAGAGAATATGAATACTTTTAGATATTTAGGGAGAGTCAATTAAAAAATACTTGTTGTGGAAGTTGCCCTCCCGTGGGTTCCCCTGATCACGACAGACCCACTTGTGAGCCCGGTAGTCAGGTTTGACAGTTGTTTTTTATTTGTGCACACGCCATGACAGCACACTGCTCTGCGACTTTCCAGTCCTTGGTTTGAGTCTTTTCTCTCGGCGTGTCTCTCTCTCTCTCTCTCTCTCGCTCCAACTCTACTCACGTGTCTCGTCTCGGCTGCTGCTAATAAGGGCGACAGGTGATTAGATAACAAGGCCCAGCTGGGCAAATCTACCAGAGGTGGGTAGAGTAGCCAGAAATAGTACTCAAGTAAGAGTACTGTTACTTTAGAGATTTATTACTCAAGTAGAAGTAAGGAGTAGTCCCCCAAATATTTACTTGAGTAAAAGTAAAAAGTATGTTGTGCAAAAACTACTCAAGTACTGAGTAACTGATGAGTAACCTGTTCGTTTAATGACGACGGCAACAAATAATGCACAAAAACATAAAAATAGCAATGAGCAAATTCAGAGCCAGGAATATCTCTTAAGCAACTAAAACAATAATATATATTAAATAATAATACATTAACATAAAACAAATGAAGGCAAATTGAGCCACAATAACTTAACAGCACCATAGGCTCAGTAGGCAGAGATTACAAAGGAAAATAACAAGTTAGCCTTTACGCAAACCATAAACTGATAGGTGTGGGCTGCACCTGGGAACACACTGTGCACTTCTGATTGGTGTGTGTGTGTGTGTGTGTGTGTGTGTGTGTGTGTGTGTGTGTGTGTGTGTGTGTGTGTGTGTGTGTGTGTGTGTGTGTGTGTGTGTGTGTGTGTGTGTGTGTGTGTGTGTGTGTGTGTGTGTGTGTGTGTGTGTGTGTGTCTTTGTCTGTGTATGAGGCTGCAGTGCGTTAATAAATGTCCCCACACGATGTACATTTAGTGATTCATAGCAGGGAAGCTAACATCAGCCTACGGTGACAGCCAAAATATCTACTAACGTTACTTACTGCCATGTGCTTCCTCAAATTTGACGTTGACTTCATGGAAGCTTAAGCTTGTTAATCATGTGACCGCCTGGCTCTGTTTGATTGGTGAAACGGAGTCAAACGTCACCAGTGACTGCATTTGATTGGTGAAACGGAGTCAAACGTCACCAGTGACTGCATTTGATTGGTGAAACGGAGTCATACGATAGATCCTACTTTGAAGGTCTGTCTGACAAACCAAGACAAACAAAGCGTGCATTAACAGATCGATAAAAATCCGTAGTGAGTAGCGAGCTGAATGTAGATAAATGGAGCGGAGTAAAAGTAGCGTTTCTTCTTTATAAATATACTCAAGTAAAAGTAAAAGTATGTTGCATTAAAACTACTCTTAGAAGTACAATTTATCCCAAAAGTTACTCAAGTAGATGTAACGGAGTAAATGTAGCGTGTTACTACCCACCTCTGCAATCTACTCACCTGCCGCTGTCTTCGAGGCCGGTCCTTGCACACCTTGCTCCGCGGCAGGCCCGCGGGCCACGCCCCCCCTCCACACTTGTATCTTTAATTAAAAGTGACATGAAACTCTTTGGCGGAGGTCATTCAAGCCAGCAAAGTCATTTTCTTTCCAATTGGACGGACGAGCACATCACCGCTCACAGGAGTGCTTGAAGAAAAATGACTTTACGGGTGAACAAAAATGTGGTGGGTCATCACCAGAGCGCTGCAGCCACGCAGGAGAAAGGGGGCGACAGGGCACAGACACAGATGGAGTGATGATGGAGGAGAAGGAAGAGGGGTCATGTCGTAAAAATGAGGGAGTGGAAGCGCATTTGAATTCAGGCTGTGTGTCTCCTGCAGCGCTGGCCCAGAGTTTGCTGCTATGGCATGGCAACAGGAAGGGGGCGGGGTCCGCCGCAACAGCATCTCACACACACACACACACACACACACACACACACACACACACACACACACACACAAACAGTGACTCAGGTAAGTTGTGACGTCCCTGATGGGAAGAGAGGACCCTTGAAGGAGGGATGGAAGCCAGCATGGAGACGGGGAGGAGGAAGAAGTAAAAGGAGGCGGAGCTACAGAACCCCCCCCCCCACCCCCATTCAGATCAATGTGAACTCCCTGGATGATGCGGCGTGAGACTGCAGAGACACGGACGGGGGACGGACATACCGAAGACACCGGTGAAGGTGAACCGGAAGAGAGGATGGGAGAGCGTCCGCAAACTGCTTTTCCCCACTTCCCGCTTCCTGGGAACGACTTGGAAAGTCGCACCTGAAGGCAGCGTGCGCGCCCTCGGAGAAGCCGCGGCGCCATGAGGACACAGGTGTGACAGGACACGCCCCCCCGGCAGATGTCTTCATGTATTGCTGCGGGCTGGGAAACTGGCGGAGCGCGCACACCACCTGTGTAAGTGAGCAGCGCAGCATCACTCTGATGCCATGGCAACGGGGGCGACGAGAGTGCTAAATAGCAACAAGCTAAAGGAATATGCAACCTGGGGGATGTTTAGGGCTAAATCTTTGACAAATATTCCACAATATAAAAAGTTAACTCTTCAAGCTTTCCACTTAAGTTTCCTGCGAGCATCTCATTTAAAAAAAACATGTAAAGCGACTTTGGGTACTTAGAAAAGTGCTATATAAATCCCAGGTATTATTATTATTATTATTATTATTATTTATCTCAGTATTTGATATTTAATAAAATCTTAGTTTGATCTCAATCCCCCCCCCCAAAAAAAATAATAATAAAATTAAAATAACACCCCCTCCCACCCCCAGTCCTACATTTCAGTCACAGTGGGTAGCAATGTACTGCCTTCCTCTTCACCACAAGTAGATAGAGACCATACCAACTGAACTGAGGAGACACATTTTTGAAGCTTCTCAGGTGGAATTCTTTCCCATTCTTGCTTGATGTACAGCTTAAGTTGTTCAACAGTCTTTAGCCTTCACACATTTTCAATGTCTGGACTACAGGCAGGCCAGTCTAGTACCCGCACTCTTTTACTATGAAGCCACGTTGATGTAACACGTGGCTTGGCATTGTCTTGCTGAAATAAGCAGGGGCGTCCATGGTAACGTTGCTTGGATGGCAACATATGTTGCTCCAAAAGCTGTATGTACCTTTCAGCATTAATGGTGCCTTCACAGATGTGTAAGTTACCCATGTCTTGGCCACTAATACACCCCCATACCATCACACATGCTGCCTTTTACACTTTGCGCCTAGAACAATCCGGATGGTTCTTTTCCTCTTTGGTCCGGAGGACACGACGTCCACAGTTTCGCAAAAACAATTTGAAATGTGGGCCCGTCAGACCACAGAACACTTTTCCACTTTGGATCAGTCCATCTTAGATGAGCTCAGGCCCAGCGAAGCCGACGGCGTTTCTGGGTGTTGTTGATAAACGGTTTTCGCCTTGCATAGGAGAGTTTTAACTTGCACTTACAGATGTAGCGACCAACTGTAGTTACTGACAGTGGGTTTCTGAAGTGTTCCTGAGCCCATGTGGTGATATCCTTTACACACTGATGTGGCTTGTTGATGCAGTACAGCCTGAGGGATGGAAGGTCACGGGCTTAGCTGCTTACGTGCAGTGATTTCTCCACATTCTCTGAACCCTTTGATGATATTACGGAGCGTAGATGGTGAAATCCCTAAATTCCTTGCAATAGCTGCTTGAGAAAGGTTGTTCTTAAACTGTTCAACAATTTGCTCGCGCATTTGTTGACAAAGTGGTGACCCTCGCCCCATCCTTGTTTGTGGATGACTGAGCATTTCATGGAATCTACTTTTGTACCCAATCATGGCACCCACCTGTTCCCAATTAGCCTGTTCACCTGTGGGATGTTCCAAATAAGTGTTTGATGAGCATTCCTCAACTTTATCAGGGCTCAGGAACACTTCAGAAACCCACTGTCAGTAACTACAGTTGGTCGCTACATTTGTAAGTGCAAGTTAAAACTCTCCTATGCAAGGCGAAAACCGTTTATCAACAACACCCAGAAACGCAGTCGGCTTCGCTGGGCCTGAGCTCATCTAAGATGGACTGATGCAAAGTGGAAAAGTGTTCTGTGGTCTGACGAGTCCACATTTCAAATTCTTTTTGGAAACTGTGGACGTCGTGTCCTCCGGAACAAAGAGGAAAAGAACCATCCGGATAGTTATAGGCGCAAAGTGTAAAAGGCAGCATGTGTGATGGTATGGGGGTGTATTAGTGCCCAAGACATGGGTAACTTACACATCTGTGAAGGCACCATTAATGCTGAAAGGTACATACAGCTTTTGGAGCAACATATGTTGCCATCCAAGCAACATTATCATGGACGCCCCTGCTTATTTCAGCAAGACAATGCCAAGCCACGTGTTACATCAACGTGGCTTCATAGTAAAAGAGTGCGGGTACTAGACTGGCCTGCCTGTAGTCCAGACATTGAAAATGTGTGGCGCATTATGAAGCCTAAAATAGCAGAAGGGAGACCCCCGGACTGTTGAACAACTTAAGCTGTACATCAAGCAAGAATGGGAAAGAATTCCACTTCAAAAATGTGTCTCCTCAGTTCCCAAACCTTTACTGAGTGTTGTTAAAAGGAAAGGCCATGTAACACAGTGGTAAAAATGCCCCTGTGACAACTTTTTTGCAATGTAAATTGATAGTTACTTGCAAAAAAACTCAAGTTTCTCAGTTCAAATTAAACGATGTCAATCCAGGACTTGTTCTATCGCGACGGTGCAAAGTGGGACACCAAGAGTCGGATGAAGGATGACACGGTAAAGTTGAAACGTCCGAGAGGAGACTTCACTGCTCGTTTGTGTCCGCGCTTAGAAAAATGGGGCAGCGTCATGCTTGGCTGGATGTGCTTTGTTGCCTTTGCAGCGTATCATAGCTTGATAGCTTAATTGTTGCCTTTGCAGCGTATCATAGCTTGATAGCTTAATTGTTGCCTTTGCAGCGTATCATAGCTTGATAGCTTAATTGTTGCCTTTGCAGCGTATCATAGCTTGATAGCTTAATTGTTGCCTTTGCAGCGTATCATAGCTTGATAGCGTCATATCATGGCTCCCATCTGCAACGTTACGTAACTGCCTTGTTGGACTTGCAGGAAGTTGGGGGTTAGAACCATGCTCTGTGCGTTCTTCAGTTACTCTTAGATTTCGGAGGGGGTGTGTGTCGTTACCCGTCATCAACCTTGACTATGAAGTCAACTGACCACACTTGATTGACACACATGGCAACACCGAGCTTAGTGTGCAGGAACACGCCTGAACACTTTTTATTTGGACAAATACTCTCTCCCCCAAACACAAAATAAGGGTCAGAGAAAACTAGCGCACACAAGCTAGAGAGCTACGAGTCCAGAGTCCGATGTATTTCTGGTAAAATGGTATGAAACGAGTATGGAAGCTGGACTGATAAGAAGCTAAAATCCTACCACTTCTATGTGGTATTGGAATGTGAGGATGACTTTCTTCTCCTCCACGTAAATTCTAAGTTTTAAAACTTGTTAACAACTACAGCGAATCTTGTCTGATTCCAATCAATGCAAGTCATCAGAATAAGATAATACACCAACTTATATTCTTGTCATCAAGAAAGAAGGGAATCTATATGCATTTAACATATTAAACGTGTATATATATATATATATATATATATATATATATATATATATATATATATATATATATATATATATATATATATATATATATATATATATATATATATATATATATATATATATATATATATATATGTCTTAATTAGATTATCTAAAAAAAAATAGTGCTCGATACCGTAATATGTATGTGTGGGAAAAAATCACAAGACTATTTCATCTCTACAGGCCTGTTTCATGAGGGTTTCCTCAATCATCAGGAAACCCTCATGAAACAGGCCTGTAGAGATGAAATAGTCTTGTGATTTTTTCCCACACATACATATATATATATATATATATATATATATATATATATATATATATATATATATATATATATATATATATATATATATATATATATATACACACATGCATGCATACATACACATACATATATACAAACCCCGTTTCCATATGAGTTGGGAAATGGTGTTAGATGTAAATATAAACGGAATACAATGATTTGCAAATCCTTTTCAAGCCATATTCAGTTGAATATGCTACAAAGACAACATATTTCATGTTCAAACTCATAAACATTTTTTTTGTGTGCAAATAATCATTAACTTTATAATTTGATGGCAGCAACACGTGACAAAGAAGTTGGGAAAGGTGGCAATAAATACTGATAAAGTTGAGGAATGCTCATCCAACACTTATTTGGAACATCCCACAGGTGTGCAGGCAAATTGGGAACAGGTGGGTGCCATGATTGGGTATAAAAGTAGATTCCATGAAATGCTCAGTCATTCACAAACAAGGATGGGGCGAGGGTCACCACTTTGTCAACAAATGCGTGAGCAAATTGTTGAACAGTTTAAGAACAACCTTTCTCAAGCAGCTATTGCAAGGAATTTAGGGATTTCACCATCTACGCTCCGTAATATCATCAAAAGGTTCAGAGAATCTGGAGAAATCACTGCACGTAAGCGGCATGGATTGAATGACCGTGACCTTCCATCCCTCAGACGGTACTGCATCAACAAGCGACATCAGTGTGTAAAGGATATCACCACATGGGCTCAGGAACACTTCAGAAAACCACTGTCAGTAACTACAGTTGGTCGCTACATCTGTAAGTGCAAGTTAAAACTCTACTATGCAAAGCGAAAGCCATTTATCAACAACACCCAGAAACGCCGCCGGCTTCTCTGGGCCCGAGATCCTCTAAGATGGACTCATGCAAAGTGGAAAAGTGTTCTGTGGTCTGACGAGTCCACATTTCAAATTGTTTTTGGAAATATTCGACATCGTGTCCTCCGGACCAAAGGGGAAGCGAACCATCCGGACTGTTATCCACGCAAAGTGTAAAAGGCAGCATGTGTGATGGTATGGGGGTGTATTAGTGCCCAAGACATGGGTAACTTACACATCTGTGAAGGCGCCATTAATGCTGAAAGGTACATACAGCTTTTGGAGCAACATATGTTGCCATCTAAGCGCCGTCTTTTTCATGGACGCCCCTGCTTATGAAGCCTAAAATAGCAGAAGGGAGACCCCCGGACTGTTGAATGACTGAAGCTCTACATAAAACAAGAATGGCAAAGAATTCCACTTTCAAAGCTTCAACAATTAGTTTCCTCAGTTCCCAAACCTTTACGGAGTGTTGTTAAAAGGAAAGGCCATGTAACACAGTGGTGAATATGCCCTTTCCCAACTACTTTGGCACGTGTTGCAGCCATGAAATTCCAAGTTAATTATTATTTGCAAAAAAAATAAATTAAGTTTATGAGTTTGAACATCAAATATGTTGTCTTTGTAGTGCATTCAACTGAATTTGGCTTGAAAATGATTTGCAAATCATTGTATTCCGTTTATATTTACATCTAACACCATTTCCCAACTCATATGGAAACAGGGTTTTGTATTTAACCAGCATGCACTGTGAGGACTTATTTAACCAGCATGCACTGTGAGGACTTATTTAACCAGCATGCACTCTGAGGACTTATTTAACCAGCATGCAATGTGAGGACAGCTCGCTGTTGCGCGGAAGTCAGGCAATAAACCGCTAATACCCTGAGGACTCGGAGGAAGGCACAGCGGCTTTCAGCATCTCGCAGACGAATGCAGCTGGGATAGGCTCCAGCACCCCCGCGACCCCGACTGGGACAAGCGGTAGGAAATGGATGGATGGACTTTTTTTTTTAAGAATCTAAATCTTTTTTAGGAATTGTACACCTGACGCCTTTAACTTTTAGTGGAAATTTCCCCGAGCCGAGCCCAGACATTTTGCACCATGGCGGTCCACCGCCTGTCACTCAAAGGCAGGTGTGGCGGCGGCAGGTGAAGCTTAAGACCCGCGGGGAATGAAAGCGTGGCTTCTTACTCGGGAGCATGCCGCCCAAGAAAAAGGTAAATGCATGCATGTGACGGTCGTGCCGTGTGTGTGTGTGTGTGTGTGTGTGTGTGGGACAGGACGCGCCATCTGTTGCACTGGCCGTTAATCCCTGGGAGGCCTTTGGCTAAACCTGCATGTGCGCATGTAGAACTGTCACTGGCATCGGGAGTTACATCATCTCATGTAGGCTAGAGCGAAGTGTCTAACTCATTGTAGATGGGGGCGGGGCCACATGGAGAAAAGTCTACTCCCCAAGCGGGGCCGGGACCGGTCAAATCACGGCGCGGTAACTTAAAAATAAAGACGACTTCAGATGGTTTTCTTTGTTTAAAAATAGAATGAGCACATTTTGAAAATGTGCAAGTCGTGATTTCAAATGTCACATTAGCCATTTGTTAAAGTGATTATCCAAATATGTTGGCCTGTGTCAGGTTCAAGCACTGATGACATCATTAATCAGACGAGAAGCAAGGATTTAATCAGAGACAGAGTTCAATTTAGCTCATGAGGAGAACGCATGGAGCTGCGCACTTAGTCACAGTCTCGCCCTACGCTCTAAGGGTCAGCTCCCGCGTCCCTCTATTTATTCAGGAGTTCCACAGTCAACAACACTAAGGCCGCCTCTAAAAGGAGTGGTCACATACACTACCGTTCAAAAGTTTGGGGTCACCCAAACAATTTTGTGGAATAGCCTTCATTTCTAAGAACAAGAATAGACTGTCGAGTTTCAGATGAAAGTTCTCTTTTTCTGGCCATTTTGAGCGTTTAATTGAGCCCACAAATGTGATGCTCCAGAAACTCAACCTGCTCAAAGGAAGGTCAGTTTTGTAGCTTCTGTAACGAGCTCAACTGTTTTCAGATGTGTGAACATGATTGCACAAGGGTTTTCTAATCATCAATTAGCCTTCTGAGTCAATGAGCAAACACATTGTACCATTAGAACACTGGAGTGATAGTTGCTGGAAATGGACCTATGTAGATATTGCACCAAAAAGCAGACATTTGCAGCTAGAATAGTCATTTACCACATTAGCAATGTATAGAGTGTATTTCTTTCAAGTTAAGACTAGTTTAAAGTTATCTTCATTGAAAAGTGCAGTGCTTTTCCTTCAAAAATAAGGACATTTCAATGTGACCCCAAACTTTTGAACGGTAGTGTATATGTGACCTGTGCTGGCAAAATGAATCACAATGAGGAAATTTTAAAAACCGAGTTATTATTGACACATTCTCCATCTAAAGACCTTCAAAATGATATATGGTTTGTTGGAATCGGACAGAAAACGACCGAGTTACATCCGATTGAAGTCGACCAAGTTTGAGGGTCCGTTTTGAGAAAAAACAGCTTAAAGTTGACTGTTCCAGAATAAGAATGTTCCAAAACAAAACTCCATAGCAACCATACATTAAAGGCCTACTGAAATGAATTTTATTTAGTTAAACGGGGATAGCAGATCTATTCTATGTGTCATACTTGATCATATCGCGATATTGCCATATTTTTGCTGAAAGGATTTAGTATAGAACAACGACGATAAAGATCACAACTTTTGGTATCTGACAAAAAAAAGCCTTGCCCCTACCGGAAGTAGCGTGACGTAGTCAATTGAACATATACGCAAAGTTCCCTATTGTTTATACCAGGGGTCACCAACGCGGTGCCCGCGGGCACCAGGTAGCCCGTAAGGACCAGATGAGTAGCCCGCTGGCCTGTTCTAAAAATAGCTCAAATAGCAGCACTTACCAGTGAGCTGCCTCTATTTTTTAAATTGTATTTATTTACTAGCAAGCTGGTCTCGCTTTGCCCGACATTTTTAATTCTAAGAGAGACAAAACTCAAATAGAATTTGAAAATCCAAGAAAATATTTTAAAGACTTGGTGTTCACTTGTTTAAATAAATTCATTATTTTTTTACTTTGCTTCTTATAACTTTCAGAAAGACAATTTTAGAGAAAAAAAACAACCTTAAAAAGGATTTTAGGGTTTTTAAACACATATACCTTTTTACCTTTTAAATTCCTTCCTCTTCTTTCCTGACAATTTAAATCAATGTTCAAGTAAATTTATTATTTTTATTGTAAAGAATAATAAAACATTTTAATTTAATTCTTCATTTTAGCTTCTGTTTTTTCGACGAAGAATATTTGTGAAATATTTCTTCAAACTTATGATTAAAATTCAAAAAAATTATTCTGGCAAATCTAGAAAATCTGTAGAATCAAATTTAAATCTTATTTCAAAGTCTTTTGAATTTCTTTTAAAATTTTTGTTCTGGAAAATCTAGAAGAAATAATGATTTGTCTTTGTTAGAAATATAGCTTGGTCCAATTTGTTATATATTCTAACAAAGTGCAGATTGGATTTTAACATATTTAAAACATGTCATCAAAATTCTAAAATTAATCTTAATCAGGAAAAATTACTAATGATGTTCCATAAATTATTTTTTAATTTTTTTCAAAAAGATTCGAATTAGCTAGTTTTTCTCTTCTTTTTTTCGGTTGAATTTTGAATTTTAAAGAGTCGAAATTGAAGATAAACTATGTTTCAAAATTTTATTGTCATTTTTTTCGTGTTTTCTCCTCTTTTAAACCGTTCAATTAAGTGTAAATATCATTAATTATTAATAATAACATAGAGTTAAAGGTAAATTGAGCAAATTGGCTATTTTCGACAATTTATTTAAGTGTGTATCAAACTGGTAGCCCTTCGCATTAATCACTACCCAAGAAGTAGCTCTTGGTTTCAAAAAGGTTGGTGACCCCTGGTTTACAGTGATGGCGGCCAGAAGTGAGAGAGATGCGGACCGAGAAAGCGACAATTTCCCCATTAATTTGAGCGAGGATGAAAGATTTGTGGATGAGTAAAGTGCAAGTGAAGGACTAGTGGGGAGTTGAAGCTATTCAGATAGGGAAGATGCTGTGAGAGGCGGGTGGGACCTGATATTCAGCTGGGAATGACTACAACAGTAAGTAAACACAAGACATATATATACTCTATTAGCCACAACACAACCAGGCTTATATTTAATATGCCACAAATTAATCCTGCATAAAAACACCTACGTGTTTCTTATGCTAGCTCCTAGCTCCTCTGCTAGCTCCTAGCTCCATAGAACACGCCAATACAATTCAAACACCTGATCAACACACACAATCACTCAGCCCAAAAGACCGTTCACCTAACCCAAGGTTCATAAAGCTTATATATTTTAAAAAAAAGTTATGTACGTGACGCGCACATACGGGCAAGCGATCAAATGTTCAGAAGCCAAAGCTGCATACTCACGGTAGCACGTCTGCGTCTTTGTCATCCAAATCAAAGTAATCCTGGTAAGAGTCTGTGTTGTCCCAGTTCTCTACAGGTATCGAAGTCAAAAGTCATAAAATCCAAACCGGAGCAGTAATTAAAACTCTTTCATCATCTTTTAATCAGAAGGGTTCAATCTCTCGCCTGTGCTAATTTGAAGCCGACACGACAAACGCGCTCAGAGGAGATAATGTTTGAAAAAAAGGTGACTGTTTTTACACAACTTTTGTTTTGAAGGGGGAATTGCAAACTTCCTGTTGATTTTTGCTGGGGGTTGTCAGTGTATGAAATGTAGGTCTAAGTGAGACCTACATAGAGGTTTTCGTTTCATGTCTCTACGACATTCCTACTGAGAGTTAGAGGCAGTTGTGTCTGTTTTCTTTCTAGGGGGCGCTAGAGCGCAATTTTGAGTTTTGGGGTTTGGTTTTTTGATTAGATCGCAATTTTCGCCAGTCCTGATGTGTGTGTCCAATTTGGTGAGTTTTGAAGCATGTTAAGGGGGTCAAATCACAGCTCAAAGAGGCGGCGGTATAATAATAAAACGCTAGAAATACAATAGGGTCCTCTGTCCCAAAGGGACTCGGTCCCTAATAAATCAAGAATAGTGAACAACAGGCTGAATAAGTGTACATTATATGAGGCATACCGTATTTCCTTGAATAGCCGCAGGGGCGCTAATTAATTTAAAACCTCCTGTCACTCCGGCGCTTACCAGAAGCCTGCGGGATGGCCATGCATGCGCTAATTATTTTAAAACCTCTTCTCACTCCAGCGCTTACCTTATCATGAAAAGAACATTTAATAAAAAAATTGTTATTATTGTCTTACCTTTAGGTATAAATGAGTCCATGCCAGCTCCTTTTGAAGAAAAGCATCGATATAGAAGTCTTCCTTATCTTTCTTCAGTTTTAAAAGTCTCTCTGTCTCGATGGAGATCTTCCTTTTAAGTATTACCTCCTGCTTTGATTGAAAGTCCGGTTTAGAAAACTGTTTTATTTTAGATATGTAATCCTCCATGATAAAAGTCCAAGCAAACAATGGCTGCACACTCTTGCTGCCGGTTGTCTTCTTCTGCTGCACGGGTCTTCTGCAGTACCAGCAGTCGCAAGAACGATCACTAGCGCCCTCTACCACCAGGAGGCGGGAGTCATTTGATGACTCATATTTGACCCGGCGGAAGTGCCAAGCATGCGCTAATTATTTTGCGAAACGAGTTTGACCCGGCTGTAATTCTAGGCATGCGAATACCATATTCCCGACGCCAATTCAAGGAAATACAGTAAATAACCAACTGAGAAGGTGCCTGGTATGTTAACGTAACATATTATGGTAAGAGTCATTCAAATAACTATAACATATAGAACATGCTATACGTTTACCAAACAATCTGTCACTCCTAATCGCTAAATCCCATGAAATCTTGTACGTCTAGTCTCTTACGTGAATGAGATCAATAATATTATTTGATATTTTACGCTAATGTGTTCATCATTTCACACATAAGTCGCTCCTGAGTATAAGTCGCACCCCCGGCCAAACTATGAAAAAAACTGTGACTTATAGTCCGAAAAATACGGTATTCATATAGTAGTACAGTTGGCACAGTACAGTAAACCAGGCCTGGCCCTAACCAATCTGGCGCCCTAGGCAAGATTTTAGGTGGCGCCCCCCCCCCCCCCCCCCCCCCCCCACATCGGCAGTGAAGTGTATATACTCACAAGAAACCGAATAGCTTTGTCTTTGACCTTTTTTTTTACTTAAAGAAAGCAAATTAACATATTATATGAGAATGTTATGTTATGATTATCTTTAACCGAATCACAGCAGTGCTCAAATTAAAAAAACAGCATTCCCTCTCATGTGATATTGCTTAATTAACATTAATGATGTGCACTTTAACAACTAAGCTTACAACTATACCTAATATATAAAGGGGTGGAAAAGTGACTATTACCTGCAGGGCAAACATTAGCTAACAAGAAGGCAATAACAATGTAAACAAAAAACACCTGCTTAAAAGATGTAATACAAATGTCCCTGAGGAATGTAAGGTGGGAGTACTGTAATTACCTAATGTTACATTATTATTTTCCATAACAATTTAGCCCCCTCCACAATATTAACCCGACGTTAAAACAGAACTAGCTATTTATTGATTAGCAATTGCCGAATCATGTAACATTAGCTTAATGCTAAAAAGCCAGGTTACTATCACATTCTGTAACAGACAAATAATTGCATGTAGGCTAACGTTACCTCCCTGCTACCTCTGTCTTTTTCTCGTTTCTCCTCCTCTTCTTTTCTATTTTTTCTCCCTGGGCACCTGACAGTTTTGGCCGTTTTGACATCTTGTGTTGATTTTTTGATGTGGTAACTTGTAAGAGTCATGATATGGGTAGGGAGGGGGCGCACCGTGCGGGGGGGAGGGGGGGCGTAATGTTGTAACAAATAATATTTCTATTAAATAGGTTTTACTTTGCATTTTAATTAACATGGGATTATTTTTTGTATTTAGAAATAATAGTACCAACTTTTTTTTTTTTTTTTTTTTTTTTTTCTCCAACATTTGTGGCACTGGCGTGGCGCCCCCTGATGGACGGCGCCCTTAGCATTTGCCTATACGGCCTATGCCACGGGCCGGCCCTGCAGTAAACTGACAGTTCATATTTAAACATTTAACATGTGACATTTCTAACAATTTTGAACAGAAATAGTTCATGCACATTCAGATAAATTCTTTAAAATGGCAATAAAAACAATTTTGGCCGGGGGCCGGGCTGTATATATGCGCACTAATTGACTGAAAGAGCACGCACTTGGCGCGATGATGTCATGTTATCCATGGAAAAATGCATTTTTAGACAATATGATTTGCCTGAGCGGCTAGGAGACCCCGAGAGTAACAAGCGCTTGCCTTGTTGCCTTTCCATTAAGAACAATAAATTAGTTTTTAGTATAAGTTTGCTGGTTTCAAGAAATGTAATGCCGAGCGCATATCATTATGTCAAGATAATGGCACTAGCATTTACTTCATTTAAGAATATTTTTCAACATATTGAGCAAAAAGGTCTAAAAATGCACTTATTAGTGAGAATATACTTATTTTAAGGTATTTTTTGGGTTCATTGAGGTTAGCTAATTTGACTTGTTTTGGAAAGTCTTGACAAGCCACATTTTCTTGTTCTATTGGCAGATAATTTTGCTTAGTTCAAATAAAATACCCCTCATTTTTGTATGTTTTTTTCTTGTTTTTGAACACTGACTTTTTGCATTGTGGTGTAACACCTTCCCTAGCTACCTTCACAAATTAGAATCCATGCAAAAGAAAGTCGTACGGGCCCTTGGTAGAAAAAAAGAGACCTTTTTGCTCAATATGTTGAAAAATATTCTTAAATGAAGTAAATGCTAGTGCCATTATCTTGACATAATGATATGCGCTCGGCATTACATTTCTTGAAACCAGCAAACTTATACTAAATACTAGGGATGTTCGATAATGGCTTTTTTGCCGATATTCCGATATTGTCCCAACTCTTAATTACCGATACCGATATCAAGCGATACCGATATACACAGTCGTGGAATTAACACATTATTATGTCTAATTTGGACAGCCAGGTATGGTGAAGATAAGGTACTTTTTTTTAAAAATTAATAAAACAAAATAAGATAAATAAATTAAAAACATTTCTTGAATAAAAAAGAAAGTAAAACAATTTTAAAATAGTTACATAAAAACTAGTAATGAATGAAAATGAGTCAAATGAAGTGTTAAAGGTTAGTACTATTAGTGGAGCAGCAGCACACACAATCATGTGTGCTTACGGACTGTATCCCTTGCAGACTGTATTGATATATATTGATATATAATGTAGGAACCAGAATATTGATAACAGAAAGAAATGGGGGGAGGGAGGTTTTTTGGGTTGGTGCACTAATTGTAAGTGTATCTTGTGTTTTTTATGTTCATTTAATTAAATTGTTTTTAAAACATTTTAATTTAAAAAAAACCCAATACCGATAATTTCTGATATTACATTTTAAAGCATTTATTGGCCGATATTATCGGACATCTCTACTAAAAACTAATTTATTGTTCTTAATGGAAAGGCAACAAGGCAAGCGCTTGTTACTCTCGGGGTCTCCTAGCCGCTCAGGCAAATCATATTGTCTAAAAATGCATTTTTCCATGGATAACATGACATAATCGCGCCAAGTGCGTGCTCTTTCAGTCAATTAGTGCGCATATATATACAGCCCGGCCCCCGGACAAAAAAAATGTTTATTGTAATTTTGAAGAATTTATCTGAATGTGCATGAACTATTTCTGTTGTTAGAAATGTCACATGTTATATGTTTAAATATGAACTGTCAGTTTACTGTACTGTGCCAACTGTACTACTATATGAGTACCTGTTTTCTATTGTTTCATTGGAAATAAAACAGCAAAGTCCATTTGGCTGTCATCTGTTTTAATTATGAGACACAATTGTGTCAAAGTCATGATTTTTTTTTCATGCTTGAAGTAAGAAATGATGACTTTAAAAAAGTAGTTTTCTACTTGTGAGTGTTGATGACACAGCTTTGCAACACTTGATATTCTAGTTTCAAGCATGTTTTACTCAATATAGCTCATCAAATCTCAGCAACAAGCTGTAATATCTTACTGAGATCATTTAGGACCAAAACACTTAAAACAAGTAAAACACTCTAACATCAAATCTGTTTGTGAGAAGAATTATCTTATCAGACAGAAAATAAGCAAATATCACCCTTATTTGACATATTTCATCTTACTTACATCTATTCCATAATGATAATCTCTTAAGACTGACAGAGTTCAATATTTATCACAATGCTTGTCTAACCTATCAAGTCATGCACAGTCTGAGTCTCAGGCTCTGTTGCTTGGTTCCTATCAATCATCCCCAGCATGCCCACAACACTCCTAACTTTGACCTGACATCAGGTAAACATGGTCTACTGGCTTGTACGGCTCCAAGTCTTGTATGCAGGGGACCAAAGATCTGGAACAGGCTTGATGAGAGCCTCAGGAGGCTGTTTTCATTCTCCAACTTCAAAAAGAAAGTGAAAACATACCAATTAACTACTTATCTCTAATGCCTCGTGTGAATGGCTACACTGCAAAAAGTGACATCTAAGTACTCACTTGCTTTAAAGTCATACAATATATATATATATATATATTTGAATTTATTTTTAAAAACATTTTTTACACAAAAAAGTTGTAAATGTGTTTAAAAAAATTATATATATATATATATATATATATATATATATATATATATATATATATATATATATATATATATATATATATATATATATATATATATATATATATATTTATATTTTTATTTTATTGTTTTTTTTTTTAATCACAAATTATTTTTAAATGTATGGTACTATAATATTTACATTATTAGATCATATTAAAGTTGAAAAGATATGCAGTTGTATTCAGTACATGTATTGGTTTCCTGTCATTATTGACGCATAGTACTCACGGGCCACATAAAATGATGTGGTGGGCCAGGTCCGGCCCCCAGGCCTCGACTTTGACACCTGTGTAGTAGAGGTAAGACGCAAACTGCTCAGTCAGCATTTCTAAGTGTCACACAGCATGACCTTCACACAGGGGGGGCAAAACCTATATTTTAACAGCGTCTGCTGAGGAACGATCTACGGAATTCTCACCACTAAATATCAAATGTCAGGTTGAAACACTGATGACATCTATTAAACAGACAAGAAGCAAGGAATCATGCTAAGACAGAGTTACATTTTACTCATGAGGAGAGACGTATTGGGCTGTACGCTTAGTTACAGTTCCAACCTACGCTCTAAGGCACAGCCCACGTTCTCCTCTATTTATTTGGGAGGTCCCTGGTTACATCACTGAGGCTGCTTCTGAAGGAAGGGGGGGTAATTTTAGAAGCCCCAGTTAGACACAACATATGATTATTCAGAAATGGAAATGTGCTGCCACTCGTGATATCGCCCTGTCTCTGCTTTGTCTGCGTCACGGTACTCGATGTTCGCCATTTGCAGTCAGCAGGCCGGGTCTGGACACAAACACTGATACGAGACGACTCGCAATCCGAGATTGCAAGTTGTCCCTTTGCACAGATAGAAAAGCACAACTTCAGCACAATTGATAACTATAGCAACGGCCTTTAAGCATAAGAGTTGTGTGATAACTTACACATCATTATTCTAACACAATGCAGTGCTAAAAACAGAGTGAATTTGGGATTAGGGTTACAAAGAGGTAGAAAGTTTCCGGTAAATTTCCGGAAACTTTCCGGAAATTTACCACAGGAAAATAAGCTCTGGAAGTTTGGAAATATTGACGATTTTTTGATTATTCAAAGTTGGACACCATCCTTGGGAATGAATGGGAATATATGAAAATTAATGGGGAATTACAATAATGATATATTATTAGGCACTTTGTCTATATGCTGCTGCATCTTTGTGGCATTTTTGACGTAGCTCTTTGCACAGTATTTGCAAATGTACACCGCCTTTCTGCCTACATTGGTTGGGGTGAAATGTCTCCACACATCACATGGTTCTGTTTGTATTTATCTATTCTTGTAAAACACTAATGCAATGCCACACACAGATATAAATAGTCAGCTAAACAATTGGAGTAGTCTTTAAAAATATTTGACTGATGGACAAATGAATAGAAATAGGCTAGATGAATAAATGAACAGTCAATCAGCATGCTAAATCAAACTATAAGCTACATTCTTGTATGACAACAGAATGGCTAGCAGAACAGAAGGCAGAGGAAACTACACCTTTTGATTTAGTATTTGCTAGTTGAACTTTACACATCTCAAAAAAGGTCAATTCGGATCGCTAACGTTGTTAGCATAAATGAATGGGATTTAACATAGAGACAATTAGCATCACGGCTAACGGAGAAATATTTTTGGTTCATTATGAGACTGTGGTGGTATATAAACCTAGCTAGCTAGAGATATTGGCCCCAAAATAATTTAACAAGTACAGGAACAGCCAGCTAGCTTGAGTGGAAGTCTGCTGGAGTAGTCTACAGTCATACAGTAACAAGCAATTACACCTCTATTACACTTAAATACCATAGATCAAATATATTTACCCCATCAACACTTACCTGACTGGATGAAGTCCTTGGGCTCAAATACTAGTGTGGCCTCAATAGCCCTGCTGTAGTGTGTAGCATGCTGGGAATTATCTGTACATGTGATGGAAGAATGCACTGCACATGTGATGGAGGAATGCACAGTGCAGGGTCGGAATTCAACTGAATTTGCATTAAATCAGGTTGTTTTAGCTAATAATCATGCTGCAAGATCTAGCATGTTGCATTCAATGTTTATTCCCGTTAATTCCCATATATTCCCATTAATTCACGTGGAAAGTTTCCAACTTTGAATATTCCCAGAATTTTGCAACCCTACTTGGGATACGATTAGAACATGACAATGGAAAAAGAACTTGTCAGTTGGGATGCTGAACCACTGCACTGCAAAAAGTCAGTGTTCAAAAACAGGAAAAAACAAAACAAAAATTAGGGATATTTTACTTGAACTATGCAAAATGATCTGCCAATAGAACAAGAAAATTTGGCTTGTCAAGACTTTCCAAAACAAGTAAAATTAGCTAACCTCAATGAACCCAAAACATGCCTTAAAATAAGTATATTCTCACTAATAACAAGTGCACTTTTATTAACAGAAAAAAAAAAGTGACCTTTTTTCTCAATATGTTGAAAAATATTCTTAAATTAAGCTCCTGTAGAACTGTGCAGAAGTTCTTGGGCTCAAATACTAGTGTGGCCTCAATAGCCCTGCTGTAGTGTGTAGCATGCTGGGAATTATCTGTGCATGTGATGGAGGAATGCACTGCACATGTGATGGAGGAATGCACAGTGCAGGGTTGAAACTCTACTGAATTTGCATTAAATCAGGTTGTTTTAGCTAATAATCATGCTGCAAGATCTAGCATGTTGCATTCAATGTTTATTCCCATTCATTTCCCATTAATTCCTGTTAATTTCCATGGAAAGTTTCCAACTTTGGAATATTCCCAGAATTTTGCAACCCTACTTGGGATACGATTAGAACATGACAATGGAAAAATAACTTGTCAGTTGGGATGCTGAACCACTGCACTGCAAAAAGTCAGTGTTCAAAAACAGGAAAAAAAAAAAAAATTAGGGATATTTTACTTGAATTAAGCAAAATTATCTGCCAATAGAACAAGAAAATTTGGCTTGTCAAGATTTTCCAAAACAAGTCAAATTAGCTAACCTCAATGAACCCAAAAAAATACCTTAAAATAAGTACATTCTCACTAATAACAAGTGCACTTTTCTTAACAGAAAAAAAAAATTGACCTTTTTTCTCAATATGTTGAAAAATATTCTTAAATTAAGCTCCTGTAGAACTGTGTGGAAGTTCTTGTGCTCAAATACTAGTGTGGCCTCAATAGCCCTGCTGTAGTGTGTAGCATGCTGGGAATTATCTGGGCATGTGATGGAGGAATGCACAGTGCAGGGTTGAAATTCAACTGAATTTGCATTAAATCAGGTTGTTTTAGCTAATAATCATGCTGCAAGATCTAGCATGTTGCATTCAATGTTTATTCCCATTAATTTCCCATTAATTCCTGTTAATTCCCATGGAAAATTTCCAACTTTGGAATATTCCCAGAATTTTGCAACCCTACTTGGGATACGATTAGAAAATGACAATGGAAAAATAATTTGTCAGTTGGGATGCTGAACCACTGCACTGCAAAAAGTCAGTGTTCAAAAACAGGAAAAAAATTAATAAAATTAGGGATATTTTACTTGAATTAAGCAAAATTATCTGCCAATAGAACAAGAAAATTTGGCTTGTCAAGATTTTCCAAAACAAGTCAAATTAGCTAACCTCAATGAACCCAAAAATACCTTAAAATAAGTATATTCTCACTAATAACAAGTTCACTTTTCTTGGTAGAAAAAAAAAAGAGATATTTTTTCTCAACATGTTGAAAAATATTCTTAAATGAAGCTCCTGTAGAACTTTGTTCTGTAGGCTGTCAGTACTTTCAGTCCCCTTGTCACCTCTAAGCCTCTTACTGCCTTCCTATGCAGATACCTGCTCTTCTTCCGGCCAGGAAGTGGAGCAGCAAGACCATCTGAGCTGTCTGGAAAGTTCCAGAAGGGACACCGTACGCGGCCGTACGAATCTATTTAAAGACTAGAAACGAAACGCCTCTTTTTTTTTGCAAATGCTGAGCCAGTCCGAGTTGAAGATAATATATTCCGGTTATCTTCCCTTTTATCTGATGGCTGCAGTCAAGTGGGTCTCTCTCGTTCTCCCTCTCCCTTTTAAATCCCGGATTGAGAGACGCATGCTATCTTAATCTCCTTACTCAAAGACAATCATGACCCGGAGAAGCAGGAGAGGTGCTTTTTCTGTGAAGCACGTCCATTTTAAATGTGTCTGTTCAGTCTACATGAGGATGATATGGTTTGATGAAGATTTATAATGAGTGAATGAATGCATCATTTGCTGCCACTTCTGATACAAAACCCAACACCAGTGAAGTTGGCTCGGTGTGTAATTCGTAAATAAAATGCCACTTCTGATACAAAACCCAACACCAGTGAAGTTGGCACGGTGTGTAATTCGTAAATAAAATGCCACTTGTGATACAAAACCCAAAACCAGTTAAGTTGGCACGTTGTGTAATTCGTAAATAAAATGCCACTTCTGATACAAAACCCTAAACAAATGAAGTTGGCACGTTGTGTAATTCGTAAATAAAATGCCACTTCTGATACAAGACCCAAAACCAGTGAAGTTGGCAAGTTGTGTAATTCGTAAATAAAATGCCACTTCTGATACAAGACCCAAACCAGTGAAGTTGGCAAGTTGTGTAATTTGTAAATAAAATGCCACTTCTGATACAAAACCCGAAACCAGTGAAGTTGGCAAGTTGTGTAATTCGTAAATAAAATGCCACTTCTGATACAAAACCCAACGCCAGTGAAGTTGGCAAGTTGTGTAATTCGTAAATAAAATGCCACTTCCGATACAAGACCCAAAACCAGTGAAGTTGGCAAGTTGTGTAATTTGTAAATAAAATGCCACTTCTGATACAAGACCCAACACCAGTGATGTTTGCACGTTGTGTAATTTGTAAATAAAATGCCACTTCTGATACAAAACCCAAAACCAGTGAAGTTGGCACGTTGTGTAATTCGTAAATAAAATGCCACTTCTGATACAAAACCCAAAACCAGTGAAGTTGGCACGTTGTGTAATTCGTAAATAAAATGCCACTTCTGATACAAAACCCAACACCAGTGAAGTTGGCACGTTGTGTAATTCGTAAATAGAATGCCACTTCTGATACAAAACCCTAAACAAATGAAGTTGGCACGTTGTGTAATTCGTAAATAAAATGCCACTTCTGATACAAAACCCAAAACCAGTTAAGTTGGCACGTTGTGTAATTCGTAAATAAAATGCCACTTCTGATACAAAACCCTAAACAAATGAAGTTGGCACGTTGTGTAATTCGTAAATAAAATGCCACTTCTGATACAAGACCCAAAACCAGTGAAGTTGGCAAGTTGTGTAATTCGTAAATAAAATGCCACTTCTGATACAAGACCCAAACCAGTGAAGTTGGCAAGTTGTGTAATTTGTAAATAAAATGCCACTTCTGATACAAAACCCGAAACCAGTGAAGTTGGCAAGTTGTGTAATTCGTAAATAAAATGCCACTTCTGATACAAAACCCAACGCCAGTGAAGTTGGCACGTTGTGTAATTCGTAAATAAAATGCCACTTCTGATACAAAACCCAAAACCAGGAGCTTTCGGGACAGGGGTTGCCCCCATTGTCCCTCCACCAGGGCACCCCCCTGGACCTGGCTGGGGACCTGCGGCTCCCAGACCCCCGGCTTATTTTCAGTCTGTTTCCTTAAGTTGAAATCACGTGCCTGCTTTTACAAAGACCACTATGTGATAATTGAAAAAATGAATGATCACAGCCAGAAGACATCTCTTAAAGTCATCAGCCAGAGCTGCATTGTTGAATAATTCGTGTGTGTGTGTGTGTGTGTGTGTGTGTGTGTGTGTGTGTGTGTGTGTGTGTGTGTGTGTGTGTGTGTGTGTGTGTGTGTGTGTGTGTGTGTGTGTGTGTGTGTGTGTGTGTGTGTGTGTGTGTGTGTGTGTGTGTGTGTGTGTGTTATTGGGCGGGTGACATTGGCTTGTACTGCAGGAGTGCTGCGTTGAGCAGATGTCTATGCCAGCACCAAGTAAACAGTCGTGCCCTGAAGGCACCTTGTACGGGGTGCTTTTGACCTTGGGCACAGTTAATGAAAGCAGAGAAATAATACATTTCTCCTGTCCTCTATCAGGGAGAGCGCCAGGACACGGACGCCTCCGAGGAGAGGAACGCCCAGGTTCAGTTGGAGAAAGCAAAGGTATTTTTCCTAGTGTTCCAGCACGGTACCAAGTATTTGTAGTCTCATGACAATCACACCATGTCCGTGGTTGTCCTCAACAGTACAAGGCTGTGGCCTTTGCCGTACGCTGCAACTTCTCCTACACGCCGGCGGATGACGACAACGTGCCAGTGCCAGGCAAGGCAGTCACCTTCGAGGCCAGAGACTTCCTACACGTCAAAGAGGTCTTAAAATGCGACACCAAGTCAGAGTGCGAACCCCACGGAGTTCATTTGTGGTCATGTTCTTTCATGGCGCTTTCAGAAATTTAACAAAGAATGGTGGATTGGGCGGCCGGTTAAGGAGGACAGCGTGGTGGGCTTCATCCCCAGTCCGGTCAACTTGGAAACCATCCTGATACGAAGAGAAGTCCAGGCCAGGAAGGCTGCCAAGGCCTTAGCAAAGTATGTCAACGTGTTTTCCACAGGGACAGCGGGATTACTGTTGATGGTTTTATCTTCATTAACTCTAGCAACACGCATACCAACTAGTGGGACAGAAATACAACTAGTCCTGCTTCCACCACAATTCACTTCAGCCTGTTGTTAGGACCAACACCTTGGTCAGAACTGCTGAGCACAATCTATAGCAGTGATTTGTGTTAGTAAACAAGAGACCACGAGACGTGCATCAAAGTCCGCATCTTTGTGTGAATGTAAACATGGAAGTGAGGAGGTGGGTGTTTGTACACTACATTACCCAGAAGGCTTAGTGCTGTAGACAGGAACAGGAACAGTGTCTGAACTACGAGAGATGTGCCAGTAGTAGGGATTAGTGTTGTCCCGATACCAATATTTTGGTACCGATACCAAAATCATTTCGGTACTTTTCGATACTTTTCTAAATAAAGGGCACCAAAAAATCTTAGGGTACATTAAACATATGTTTATTATTGTAAGTTTGTCCTTAAATAAAATAGTGAACATACTAGACAACTTGTCTTTTAGTAGTAAGTAAACAAACAAAGACTCCTAATTAGTCTATGCAGTAACATATTGTGTCATTTGCCATTCTATTATTTGTCAAAATTATATAAGGACAAGTGGTAGAAAATGAATTATCAATCTACTTGTTCATTTACTGTTAATATCTGCTTACTTTCTCTTTCGCTGTGATGTCAAAATCTGAATGAAAAACTCACCTTCGGTGTCATTTGGATCAAACGAGTCTCTGGATAAAGGACACGATGGAAAGCAAGACTTGATGCTACAAAAAAATAGTTGATGACTTAGAAAAAGTAAGATTAGAACACAAAGAAGACCTGTAAAGAGTTATTTAATCCCACTATTATGTTAGATCCACTATGGACTGGACTCTCACTATTATGTTAGATCCACTATGGACTGGACTCTCACACTATTATGTTAGATCCACTATGGACTGGACTCTCACACTATTATGTTAGATCCACTATGGACTGGACTCTCACACTATTATGTTAGATCCACTATGGACTGGACTCTCACACTATTATGTTAGATCCACTATGGACTGGATTCTCACACTATTATGTTAGATCCACTATGGACTGGACTCTCACACTATTATGTTAGATCCACTATGGACTGGACTCTCACACTATTATGTTAGATCCACTATGGACTGGACTCTCACTATTATGTTAGATCCACTATGGACTGGACTCTCACTATTATGTTAGATCCACTATGGACTGGACTCTCACACTATTATGTTAGATCCACTATGGACTGGACTCTCACACTATTATGTTAGATCCACTATGGACTGGACTCTCACACTATTATGTTAGATCCACTATGGACTGGACTCTCACTATTATGTTAGATCCACTATGGACTGGACTCTCACTATTATGTTAGATCCACTATGGACTGGACTCTCACACTATTATGTTAGATCCACTATGGACTGGACTCTCACTATTATGTTAGATCCACTATGGACTGGACTCTCACTATTATGTTAGATCCACTATGGACTGGACTCTCACACTATTATGTTAGATCCACTATGGACTGGACTCTCACTATTATGTTAGATCCACTATGGACTGGACTCTCACTATTATGTTAGATCCACTATGGACTGGACTCTCACTATTATGTTAGATCCACTATGGACTGGACTCTCACACTATTATGTTAGATCCACTATGGACTGGACTCTCACACTATTATGTTAGATCCACTATGGACTGGACTCTCACACTATTATGTTAGATCCACTATGGACTGGACTCTCACTATTATGTTAGATGCACTATGGACTGGACTCTCACTATTATGTTAGATCCACTATGGACTGGACTCTCACTATTATGTTAGATCCACTATGGACTGGACTCTCACACTATTATGTTAGATCCACTATGGACTGGACTCTCACTATTATGTTATATCCACTATGGACTGGACTCTCACTATTATGTTAGATCCACTATGGACTGGACTCTCACTATTATGTTAGATCCACTATGGACTGGACTCTCACACTATTATGTTAGATCCACTATGGACTGGACTCTCACTATTATGTTAGATCCACTATGGACTGGACTCTCAGACTATTATGTTAGATCCACTATGGACTGGACTCTCACACTATTATGTTAGATCCACTATGGACTGGACTCTCACACTATTATGTTAGATCCACTATGGACTGGACTCTCACTATTATGTTAGATCCACTATGGACTGGACTCTCACACTATTATGTTAGATCCACTATGGACTGGACTCTCACACTATTATGTTAGATCCACTATGGACTGGACTCTCACACTGAGTCCGGGCCACGGGGGCATCAGTCTGAGCAGAGATTCTTAGACTTCCCTGTCCCGGGCCACCTCCTCCAGTTCTTTCACGGGGGATACTGAGGCGTTCCCAAGCCAGCTGTGAGACATAGTCCTTCCAACGTGTCCTAGGTCTGCGCCGAGGTCTCCTACCAGGTGGACACGCCCTAAACACCTCACCAGGGAGGCGTCCGTAGTAGATGCCTGAGCCATCTCACCTGGTTCCTCTTGATTACATCATTAGTTGTTGTTGTTTTTCTGCTGTTGAGTGTATAAACAATATAAAGAGCAATTTGTGGAGAAAGCCGGATCTTCTCTTTTTGTTTGCTGACATCTTTCCTCCTGTCCCGTTTCCAGCAAAGCATCCTCACAAGTGGCTCAAGATATGAACTCCAAAAAGTACACGCCTCCTTCTCAAGGTTAGAACGCCTGCACCCGAGGTCACACAATATGTTGGTGATGTCATCGTATTGAACCAATAACGTGTCTACTGTCTCGTCCAACAGCCAATCAGCAGGTGAAAAAGAAGCCGGTAAGTGACTCCTTGCTCGTGTCCTTTCTTTCACCCCGTTTCATTTATTTTATTGATTAAAAAAATCAAACAAAAATAATAAAAAAATTTAAAAAAAATAAATAAATAAAAAATAAAAATAAAATAAAAAATAAAATAAAATAAAATAATCAAACAAAGGAATAAAATACAAACCCCGTTTCCATATGAGTTGGGAAATGGTGTTAGATATAAATATAAACGGAATACAATGATTTGCAAATCATTTTCAAGCCATATTCAGTTGAATATGCTACAAAGACAACATATTTGATGTTCAAACTCATAAACATTTTTTTGTTGTTGCAAATAATCATTAACTTTAGAATTTGATGCCAGCAACACGTGACAAAGAAGTTGGGAAAGGTGGCAATAAATACTGATAAAGTTGAGGAATGCTCATCAAACACTTATTTGGAACATCCCACAGGTGAACAGGCAAATTGGGAACAGGTGGGTGCCATGATTGGGTATAAAAGCAGCTTCCATGAAATGCTCAGTCATTCACAAACAAGGATGGGGCGAGGGTCACCACTTTGTCAACAAATGCCTGAGCAAATTGTTGAACAGTTTAAGAAAAACCTTTCTCAACCAGCTATTGCAAGGAATTTAGGGATTTCACCATCTGCGCTCCGTAATATCATCAAAGGGTTCAGAGAATGTGGAGAAATCACTGCACGTAAGCAGCTAAGCCCGTGACCTTCCATCCCTCAGGCTGTACTGCATCAAAAAGCCACATCAGTGTGTGAAGGATATCACCATATGGGCTCAGGAACACGTCAGAAAACCACTGTCAGTAACTACAGTTAGTCGCTACATCTGAAAGTGCAAGTTAAAACTCTCCTATGCAAAGCGAACGGCGTTTATCAACAACACCCAGAAACGCCGCCGGCTTCGCTGGGCCCGAGCTCATCTAAGATGGACTGATACAAAGTGGAAAAGTGTTCTGTGGTCTGACGAGTCCACATTTCAAATTGTTTTTGGAAACTTTGGATGTTGTTTCCATTAAAATTCGAAGTTAATGATTATTTGCAAAAAATAATTAATTTTCTCAGTGTGAACATGAAATATGTTGTCTTTGCAGTCTATTCAATTGAAGATAAGTTGAAAAGGATTTGCAAATCATTGTATTCTCTTTTTTATTCACGAATTACACAACGTGCCAACTTCACTGGTTTTGGGTTTTGTATTAAAGGGTTAATATAATGTTGATTATAGCAGTGGTCCCCAACCTTTTTGTAGCTGCGGACCGGTCAACGCTTGAAAATTTGTCCCACGGACCGGTGGGGGGTGGGGGGTGTATTTAAAAAAAAAAAATATATATATATATTTTTTTTTACATAAATAAATACAATCATGTGTGCTTACGGACTGTATCCCTGCAGACTGTATTGATCTATATTGATATATAATGTATATATTTTGTTTTTTATGTTGATTTCATAAAAAAAAAAATATATATATATATATATATATATATATATATATATATATATATATATATATATTTTTTTTTTTTTAATTTCTTCTGCGGCCCGGAAACCAATCGGTACCGGTCCGCGGCCCGGTGGTTGGGGACCACTGGATTATAGGACTAATGTGTTCTGTCATTTTAAAATTTCATTTAAACTGTCTAGTCTAGTCTGTGGAACGCTCTCCCTGACCACCTGAGGGCACCACAGACTGTGGATGCTTTTAAAAAAGGCTTAAAAACCCTTCTTTTAAAAAAAATAAATTAAAAAAAGCCTTTTTTAGATGTATGCATACTAGTTTTAGCTATTTTGCTGTTCTAGTTTTTATTTGTATTTATTTTTTTATATCTTTTTATTTTTTAATACACTGTAGCACTTTGAGGTTGTTTACTCAATGTAAAATTTTAACATGTAAAGCGACTTTGGTTCCTTAGAAAAGCGCTATATAAATCCCAGTTATTATTATTATTATTATAAAGCGCTTTTTACAAATAAAATGAATTATTATTATTATTATTATTATTATTATTAAACCCCAAACATGTTTTAATAGGGGGAGCAGGTCTCCATGTACGACGTTGTGCCTACCATGCGTCCTGTGGTCCTCATGGGACCGTCACTGAAGGGCTTAGAGGTGAGCCTGGCCTCTTCATTCCCAATCTAATGTTCCCCTTCCTCAAATGTAAGTAACTACGTTGTGTTGCATGAAACTTTACTCCGTTCCAGGTGACGGACATGATGCAAAAAGCTCTGTTTGACTTTTTGAAACATCGATTTGAAGGCAGGTAAGAAGTTGATTGTGTCTTGCAAGCCAGGCTGGAATGAAATATATTTTATAACCAAATGTGGTGAAATTGTCTGCCTGTCGGTCTACCGCAGGATCACCATCACCCGGGTCACGGCAGACATCTCCCTGGCAAAGCGCTCCATACTCAACAACCCTGGAAAAAAAGCCTTAATGGACCGCTCCAACACCCGCTCCCATTTAGGTACATTTACTCAACACATTATGACCCAATTATGCACTGACTGGCCACTAGGGATGTATATCGTTAAGATTTCATTGGTACCAATACTGACGTTGATATCCCTTCGTTATTATTTTATCGGTACCATATGTAATTGGTGTAAGTCAGGGGTGTCCAAACTTTTTCCACTGAGGGCCGCACACTGAAAAATCAAAGCAAGCCGTCGCCATTTTGGTATTTTTTATTTTAAAAACCAATACAATATACCGTATTTCGCTAATTAATTTAAAAACTCTTCTCACTCCTGCGTTTACCAAAAGCATGCGGGATTGGCAAGCATGCGTTAATTATTTTAAAACCTCTTCTCACTCCGGCGCTTACCTTATCATGAAAAAGACATTTAATAAAAAAACGTTATTATGGTCTTACCTTTAGGTATAAATGAGTCCATGCGCAGCTCCTATAGAAGTCTTCCTTATCTTTCTTCAGTTTTAAATGTCTCTCTGCCTCGATGGAGATCTTCCTTTAAGTATTACCTCTTGCTTCGATTGAAAGTCCAGTTTAGAAAACTGTTTTATTTTAGATATGTAATCCTCCATGGTAAAAGTGCAAGCAAACAATGGCTCCTCACTCTTGCTGCTTGTTGTCTTCTTCTGCTGCACCGGTCTTCTGCAGTACCAGCAGTCGCAAGAAGGATCACTAGCGCCCTCTACCACCAGGAGGCGGAAGTCATTTAATGACTCATATTTGACTCGGCGGAAGTGCCAAGCATGCGCTAATTATTTTGCGAAACGAGTTTGACCCGGCTGTAATTCTAGGCAGGCGAATACTATATTCCCGGCGGCAATTCAAGGAAATACGGTAGTATGTATAAAAAATATACACTCAGGCTTGATCCAAGGGGCCCCAAAGGGTTTTGGTCCAAAAAAAATAAAAAAAATGTGTCTGTAGAGGTTGCCCTCTAGTGGGTTCTTCGGACCACCACACACTGCCAGGAGAGCCCGGAATTCAGGGTATAACACTGTTTTATTCTCATAAATAGCAATAGGCTTCTGCTTTCCAGCACAATGTCTTTTCCCCCCTGCGTCCGCTCATCAGCAACTCCAACTACGTGTCTCATTCCGGCTGCTGCTAATAAAGGCGACAGGTGATTAGATAACAAGGCCCACCTGGGCCATCTACTCACCTGTCGCTGTCTTCGAGGCCGGTCCTAGCACGCCCCGTTCCGCGGTAGGCCCTCAGGCCACGCCCCCCTCCACAGTGTCATTATTCAGTATTGTTATTTTTATTATTATTCACGTTTTAAATCTCTAGATCAGGGGTCACCAACGCGGTGCCCGCGGGCACCAGGTAGCCCGTAAGGACCAGATGAGTAGCCCGCCGGCCTGTTCTAAAAATAGCTCAAATAGCAGCACTTACCAGGGAGCTGCCTCTATTTTTAAAATGTTATTTATTTACTAGCAAGCTGGTCTCGCTTTGCCCGACATTTTTAATTCTAAGAGAGACAAAACTCAAATAGAATTTGAAAATCCAAGAAAATATTTTGAAGACTTGG
Organism: Entelurus aequoreus; assembly: GCF_033978785.1. Taxonomy (NCBI): domain Eukaryota; kingdom Metazoa; phylum Chordata; class Actinopteri; order Syngnathiformes; family Syngnathidae; genus Entelurus; species Entelurus aequoreus. The sequence goes on from NC_084746.1 coordinate 2,766,114, forward strand.
TCTTCATTTGCTTAAATAAATGCATTAATTTTTTTTACTTTGCTTCTTATAACTTTCAGAAAGACAATTTTAGAGAAAAAATACAACCTTAAAAATGATTTTAGGATTTTTAAACACATATACCTTTTTACCTTTTAAATTCCTTCCTTTTCTTTCCTGACAATTGAAATCAATGTTCAAGTAAATTTATTTATTTGTTATTGTAAAGAATAATAAATACATTTTAATTTAATTCTTCATTTTAGCTTCTGTTTTTTCGACGGAGAATATTTGTGAAATATTTCTTCAAACTTATTATGATTAAAATTCAAAAAAATTATTCTGGCAAATCTAGAAAATCTGTAGAATCAAATTTAAATCTTATTCCAAAGTCTTTTGAATTTATTTTAAAAATTTTGTTCTGGAAAATCTAGAAGAAATAATGATTTGTCTTTGTTAGAAATATAGCTTGGTCCAATTTGTTATATATTCTAACAAAGTGTAGATTGGATTTTAACCTATTTAAAACATGTTATCAAAATTCTAAAATTAATCTTAATCAGGAAAAATTACTAATGATGTTCCATAAATTATTTTTTAAAGTTTTTCTCTTCTATTTTTCCGTTGAATTTTGAATTTTAAAGAGTCGAAATTGAAGATAAACTATGTTTGAAAATTTAATTGTCATTTTTTTCATGTTTTCTCCTCTTTTAAACCATTCAATTAAGTGTAAATATCATTAATTATTAATAATAACATAGAGTAAAGGTAAATTGAGCAAATTGGCTATTTCTGGCAATTTATTTAAGTGTGTATCAAACTGGTAGCCCTTCGCATGAATCAGTACCCAAGAAGTAGCTCTTGCTTTCAAAAAGGTTGGTGACCCCTGCTCTAGATCAACATTAGGTCTATCTGTCAATATAACGTTTTTAAAGATTTAAGTCGTATGCTCTTTTTGTCAAAGAAAACTCAGTTTTTTTATGAAAAAGAACACAAAATATGCAATATTTTCACCCAATAAAATTTTTAAGTGGAATATTTGAGATGATATAATAATTGGAGCCTTAAAAAGGTCAATAACTCATAACACCATTGATTCATTATTATTTTTTGAGTAATGACACTTAAAAACAAATCACACTGCAATTATTGGGGATCCACAAGGGTCCTACTCATTAAAGTGTTAAAAAATATATTATCAATTTTTTTTACTCTTTACTTTCAACTAGGGGTGTCCGATAATATCGGCCTGCCGATATTATCGGCCGATAAATGCGTTAAAATGTAATATCGGAAATTATCGGTATCGTTTTTTTTTATTATCTGTATCGTTTTTTGTTTTTTATTTTTTATTTTTATTAAATCAACATAAAAAACACAAGATACACTTACAATTAGTGCACCAACCCAAAAAACCTCCCTCCCCCATTTCTTTCTGTTATCAATATTCTGCTTCCTACATTATATATCAATATATATCAATACAGTCTGCAAGGGATACAGTCCGTAAGCACACATGATTGTGCGTGCTGCTGCTCCACTAATAGTACTAACCTTTAACAGTTAATTTTACTCATTTTCATTCATTACTAGTTTCTATGTAACTGTTTTTATATTGTTTTACTTTCTTTTTTATTCAAGAAAATGTTTTTAATTTAGTTATCTTATTTTTTTATTTATTTAAAAAAGTACCTTATCTTCACCATACCTGGTTGTCCAAATTAGGCATAATAATGTGTTAATCCCACGACTGCATATATCGGTTGATATCGGTATCGGTTGATATCGGTATCGGTAATTAAAGAGTTGGACAATATCGGAATATCGGATATCGGCAAAAAGCCATTATCGGACATCCCTACTTTCAACCCAAAAATCTCGAGATCAACTTCAGATCTATCCGTCAATTATAAGTTTTATTGTTGTTTATGTTTTTTGTTTGTTCGTTTTAGGCCCTTCTTTAAAAAAAAACAAAAAAAAAAACAGCTCAGTTTTTTTATATGGCAAACACAAAATAAGCAACATTTTCCCCCAAAAAATATCTCAAAGTGGAATATTTAATGTGACGTACTTGGAGCCTTGAATAGGTCAATAATTCCTAATGACATTGATTTTGATTCATTATTATTTTCTAAAGAAAGAAACAGCCTGCATGGCAGCTTTGTGTTATTATAGGAAACATTGCAACATGTTCTTGTTACATTTCACCTGTTTGCTCTTTTATACCACTTTTTATGTTTAAAATTGTTTTTAATCGGATTTTTAAAATGTGCCGTGGGGCCGTTAAAAAATGACCTGCGGGCCGCAAATGGTCCCCGGGCCGCACTTTGGACACACCTGGTGTAAGTCAACTGTGTTTGCAGTGCAAGGTCAAAAGCGGTGATGTCATCACCTTGTAAAGACCTCGCAGATCCATCACTGTGTCTCTAATACCGTATTTTCCGGACTATAAGGCGCACTTAAAATCCTTTTTTCCCCCCCTCAAAACTCAACAGTGCGCCTAATGCAAGGAAAACGTTTGGTTGAGCTTACCCACCTCGAAGCTATTTTATTTGGTACATGTAATGATAAGTGTGACCAGTAGATGGCAGTCAAACATAAGAGATACGTGTAGGCTGCACTACGATGGGTCTCAGGTAAACAACACCACCACCATTACGACGATCAGATGGATAAAGATACACCAGGGGTCACCAACCTTTTTGAAAGCAAGAGCTACTTCTTGGGTAGTGATTAATGCGAAGGGCTACCAGTTTGATACACACTTCAATAAATTGCCAGAAATAGCCAATTTGCTCAATTTACCTTTAACTCTATGTTATTATTAATAATTAATGATATTTTCACTTAATTGAACGGTTTAAAAAAGGAGAAAACACGAAAAAAAATGACAATTAAATTTTGAAACATAGTTTATCTTCAATTTCGACTCTTTAAAATTCAAAATTCAACCGAAAAAAAGAAGAGAAAAACTAGCGAATTCGAATCTTTTTGAAAAAATAAAAAAAATAATTTATGGAACATCATTAGTAATTTTTCCTGATTAAGATTAATTTTAGAATTTTGATGACATGTTTTAAATAGGTTAAAATCCAATCTGCACTTTGTTAGAATATATAACAAATTGGACCAAGCTATATTTCTAACAAAGACAAATCATTATTTCTTCTAGATTTTCCAGAACAAAAATTTTAAAAGAAATTCAAAAGACTTTGAAATAAGATTTAAATTTGATTCTACAGATTTTCTAGATTTGCCAGAATATTTTTTTTGAATTTTAATCATAATAAGTTTGAAGAAATATTTCACAAATATTCTTCGTCGAAAAAACAGAAGCTAAAATGAAGAATTAAATTAAAATGTATTTATTATTCTTTACAATAAAAAAAATAAATTCACTTGAACATTGATTTAAATTGTCAGGAAAGAAGAGGAAGGAATTAAAAAGGTAAAAAGGTATATGTGTTTACAAATCCTAAAATAATTTTTAAGGTTGTATTTTATCTCTAAAATTGTCTTTCTGAAAGTTATAAGAAGCAAAGTAAAAAAAATAATGAATTTATTTAAACTAGTGAAGACCAAGTCTTTAAAATATTTTCTTGGATTTTCAAATTCTATTTGAGTTTTGTCTCTCTTAGAATTAAAAATGTCGGGCAAAGCGAGACCAGCTTGCTAGTAAATAAATACAATTTAAAAAATAGAGGCAGCTCACTGGTAAGTGCTGCTATTTGAGCTATTTTTAGAACAGGCCAGCGGGCTACTCATCTGGTCCTTACGGGCTACCTGGTGCCCGCGGGCACCGCGTTGGTGACCCCTGAGATACATCGATAGCTTAATAGTCCTCTTGGACAGACCCTTTTAGTAACCGGTACCAAAAAATACCGGTACTAGGTATACTGTACATCCCTACTGGCCACAAGATCCAATACTGTTTGAAGTCGATAATATTTTTTTTACATTTTTGTCTTTCTTGCTGCTCTTTACCCCCAAAGATACTGCTGGTAAGTATAACTTCAAATATTTTTTGTATGTTTTTACCAGTGTTTGAATGCCGTGCAACACATTCCTTATGAATGTAAAGTTCTTGCCATATTTTCACATTGTTTCAGTCGCATCATGTACATTTTGCATCATTTAGTAGCTGTGAAAGAACAATCATAAACACGTGTAATGACTGCATCGAAACATATGCATAGTGTCAGGTTCAAAAACTGATGACATCTATTAATCAGACAAAGAAGCAAGGAATTAAACAGAGACAGAATTCAATTTGGCTAAATTGAGGAGAAACGCGTAGACCTGTACCCTTGTACAGTGTCCCACCACGCTCTGACGAAAGATTGTACGCCTCCTCTTTTATTTTGGACTTTCCCTGATTACATGGCAACAGCTGTTTCTAAAGGGAGGGGGGTCGTAAACAGCCGCTGCCTTTGGTCACAAAATAGTTCAAAGGAGGGGAGTCAGGTCTTGCTTCCTCTCCGCTTTGTAGATCTCGGGTCAAGACAAAATCTTCCTGTGGTTTACAATACATCAAAGAAACCGACGCCTTCATGTCGCTTCCCATCCTACACAGTGGAGTTTTACAAGCCTTTTGATTGGTAGAATCAAAGACAGCTTTTGTCTGCTCGCCGGGAACTCATTGAAACATAGATACAATTATTCTGACACATAGACTCTGGCAGTTTGTAATCTGAGTTGATATTATTTTATTTTTATTTAAAAAAAAAAAAAAAAAAAGTTCATATAAACAAAAAAACACTAGGCTCCAGACCAGAAAATGAGCCAAAGTCAGTGAGTCTCAGTTTGAAAAATTAATTAATAGTATAATTTATTCCTTTAAAAAAACATAAAAAAAGGGGTCCCACAGACCCGAACACCACACAAGGGTTAAAAAGGAGTTTTTTGCGTGCACTATAAAGCACTTATTTTCCTCCACATTCCTGCTATCAAGCTCTCCAACGGGTGGAGTTTTGCAATGTTGTTAAAACCAGCACACATGCATCATCTTTATCACCTTTTCTGCAATATAGAATGTCAATCTGTACAACAACAACCTATTTTTAGCACACAGACGGCGCACTCTGCGAGGAGGCGCACGGCTCCGCAGCGCATCCGGAATGTTCCAAACGTGAGAAAATGGATATTGTAACGTTTTTTTTTCCACGTAGGAAGTATGTTAATAATCCATCCGTCCATTTTCTACCGCTTGTCCCTCTCGGGTATATTTACTAAATGACAAAATTGAACTCCATTAGAAAAAAACATGTTTGACTCAGCGAGGACCTTAAGTCATCCAGCAGCTATGGCATTATTTAATGATGTTTCTGAATAGATGACATATTCATTACGTTTAGGGATGTCCGATAATGGCTTTTTGCCGATATTCCGATATTGTCCAACTCTTTAATTACCGATACCGATATCAACCGATACCGATATCAACCGATATATACAGTCGTGGAATTAACACATTATTATGCCTACTTTGGACAACCAGGTATGGTGAAGATAAGGTACTTTTTTAAAAAAAATTAGTAAAATAAGATAAATAAATTAAAAACATTTTCTTGAATAAAAAAGAAAGTAAAACAATATAAAAACAGTTACATAGAAACTAGTAATTAATGAAAATTTGTAAAATTAACTGTTAAAGGTTAGTACTATTAGTGGAGCAGCAGCACGCACAATCATGTGTGCTTACGGACTGTATCCCTTGCAGACTGTATTGATATATATTGATATATAATGTAGGAAGCAGAATATTAATAACAGAAAGAAATGGGGGGAGGGAGGTTTTTTGGGTTGGTGCACTAATTGTACGTGTATCTTGTGTTTTTTATGTTGATTTAATTTAAAAAAAACTAAACAAAAAAAAAACAAAAAAAAACAATACCGATAATAAAAAAAACAATACCGATAATTTCCAATATTACATTTTAACGCACATATCGGCCGATAATATCGGCAGTTCGATATTATCGGACATCTCTAATTACGTTTTATCAATGACAGTTCAAATATATTGACACGCACACACACACACACACACACACACACACACACACACACACACACACACACACACACACACACACACACACACACACACACACACACACACACACCCGTAGGACAAAGTATGGTCTGTCTAGCTGTCTTTGCAGCGTGATCCGCCCCTTTTTCACAGCCATTTGTTTAACTGTGCCAGTTTGCACGTACATCACATTCGCGCTAAAATTAAAAACGCAAACTCGCGCACCCACAGAACAGTTTCAGCATTGATAAATCACATTGCGCGTGCTAAGTGAGTAGATTTCCACCTTTTCCGCCCAGTATTGTGAGCGTTCTGATGATCAGCATATATTCTGCATAATCATGAAGACAGACAATCTAAATAAATTGCACTCCTTATATTTTGCCCACTTAAGAGTCACAGGAGTTTAGTAGGATAAATGCGTTAAAATGTAATATCGGAAATGATCGGTATCGGTTTTTTTATTATCTGTATCGTTTTTGTTTTTATTAAATCCACATAAAAAACACAAGATACACTTACAATTAGTTCACCAACCCAAAAAACCTCCCTACCCCCATTTCTTTCTGTTATTAATATTCTGCTTCCTACATTATATATCAATATATATCAATACAGTCTGCAAGGGATACAGTCCGTAAGCACACATGATTGTGCGTGCTGCTGCTCCACTAATAGTACTAACCTTTAACACTTCATTTTACTCATTTTCATTCATTACTAGTTTCTATGTAACTATTTTTATATTGTTTTACTTTCTTTTTTATTCAAGAAAATGTTTTTAATTTAGTTATCTTATTTTATTATTATTTTTAAAAAGTACCTTATCTTCACCATACATGGTTGTCCAAATTAGGCATAATAATGTGTTAATTCCACGACTGCATATATCGGTTGATATCGGTATCGGTTGATATCGGTATCGGTAATTAAAGAGTTGGACAATATCGGAATATCGGATATCTGCAAAAAGCCATTATCGGACATCCCTAATCATGACCCTTTTTACGGAGCCCCTAAAGGGACATGGGGGGAAAAACATTTAAAAAAATTTTTTTTTTTTATATATATATATATATATATTTATTTTTTTTAAAGACATGTATCTCGTGCGCACAAGAAACTTTTTATAAAATTATAAAAACTAAAAATAAAAATTGTATAATTTTTTTTTTTTTTTTTTAAGACATGTATCTCGTGCGCAAAAAAAACTTTCTTGTGCGCAAGAGATACGTCTAAAAAAAAATTAAAATAAAATAAAATGATAAAATTTTTATTTTTATTTTTTATAACTTTATAAAAAGTTTGTCATGCGCACAAGATACATGTCTAAAAAAAAAATATATATATATATATATAACATTTTTATTTTTATTTTTTATAATTTTATAAAAAGTTTCTCGTGCGCACGAGATACATGTCTAAAAAATAAAATAAAATGAAAAAAATTATTACAAAAATTATTTTAAAAAAAAATCCCCCATGTCCCTTTAGGGGCTTTGTACCCTTTTGATACATGCACACCTTTTATAGATCATCTTAAAATAAATCAACTGAGACTTCAAGTATAAACTCAGTTTGTTGAACTTCCTACCTTCCTACCACTGTGTTCCTTTTAAGAACTCCTTCATTCCGCACTCCATCCAGATGTATAATCACTTGCCACTCATCAATAAATGATATCTGTCTATTACTTCTCTTTGTTTATAATGTATATTTTCTGCTGGATCTACTCTCTATTTTATGCTGACCTTTTTCTTGCTGCAGCTGTTACATATATCGTAATATTGTACATGGTAATTGGGATTTGTTATATATTATATACAAATATTATATAATATAATAATATATCAGTATATATTATATACTGTATGTATAATATGTAAATATTACATCAAAGTTATATTTTATATTGCTACTATGGTACATTTTTAGTATACTTAATACCTGCATTATCCTTTCCATCCTCACCCTTTCCATCCTTTGAAACTGAGCTACTGTGTGGAACAATTTCTCTTGTGGATCAATAAAGTTTGTCTAAGTCTAAGTCTAAATACCCCCTAGTACTCAGTTGAGTATGTAAACACCCAATTTAAAAAATATGCCAAAGTAATTCATGTTTTTGGTAGTCTGCTTGAAAATAATTTAATTTATAATTTGATCACAATTTAAAAAAATAAAACATACAAAAAAT
>NC_084746.1:2784320-2869320 GCF_033978785.1 Entelurus aequoreus
AAAAGAAAAAGGCCGTAAGATAGTTCAAAAAGAGTTCCATAAAATAGTTCACAGAGAGTTCCATAAAATAGTTCAAAGAGAGTTCCATAAAATAGTTCAAAAAGAGTTCGTAAAATAGTTAAAAAAGAGTACCATAAAATAGTTCAAAGAGAGTTCCATAAAATAGTTCAAAAAGAGTTCGTAAAATAGTTCAAAAAGAGTTCCATAAAATAGTTCAAAGAGAGTTTCACAAAATAGTTAAAAAAAAGAGTTCCATTAAATAGTTCAGAGAGTTCCATAAAATAGTTCCATAAAATAGTTCAAAAAGAGTTCCATACAATAGTTCAAAGAGAGTTCCATAAAGTAGTTCAAAAAGAGTTCCATAAAATAGTTAAAAAAGAGTTCCATAAAATAGTTAAAAAAGAGTTCCATAAAATAGTTCAAAGAGAGTTCCATAAAATAGTTCCATAAAATAGTTCAAAAAGAGTTCCATAAAATAGTTCAAAGAGAGTTCCATAAAATAGTTCAAAAAGAGTTTGTAAATTAGTTCAAAAAGAGTTTGTAAAAATAGTTCAAAAAGAGTTCCATAAAATAGTTCAAAGAGAGTTCCATAAAATAGTTCAAAAAGAGTTCGTAAAATAGTTCAAAAAGAGTTCCATAAAATAGTTCAAAGAGAGTTCCATAAAATAGTTCAAAGAGTTTGTAAATTAGTTCAAAAAGAGTTTGTATATTAGTTCAAAAAGAGTTCGTAAAAATAGTTCGAAAAGAGTTCCATAAAATAGTTCAAAGAGAGTTCCATAAAATAGTTCCATAAAATAGTTCAAAAAGAGTTCGTAAAATAGTTCAAAAAGAGTTCCATAAAATAGTTCAAAGAGATTTCCATAAAATAGTTCAAAAAGAGTTCGTAAAATAGTTCAAAAAGAGTTCCATAAAATAGTTCAAAGAGATTTCCATAAAATAGTTCAAAAAGAGTTTGTAAATTAATTCAAAAAGAGTTTGTAAATTAATTCAAAAAGAGTTTGTAAATTAGTTCAAAAAGAGTTCCATAAAATATTTCAAAGAGTGTTCCATAAAATAGTTCAAAAAGAGATCGTAAAATAGTTCAAAAAGAGTTCCATAAAATAGTTCAAAGAGAGTTCCATAAAATAGTTCAAAAAGAGTTCATCTGGAAGTTGGGCAGATCCTGCCATCTGTCCGCTTTGAAGTCCCAGTGGAGTTTTACGAGCATTCTTGGTAGGTTTCAAAGACAGCTGCCGTCCCCCTGCTAGGAACTCACTTCAACACAAAGTATTGTGATAATTTAGATGGAATAATTCTGACAGGGACTATTTAATCCTGCCTTTGCCGGTCAGTCGGCCTGGCTTCATTGTTTGCTTCAAGCTTCTACTACGTGAGTATTGCCTGTCTCTGGTCCACGCTAAGTGTTAGCCCTAGCGTCCAGTGCCATCGGCACGTTTCTCCTCTGGCTCGTTTTCTCTTTTGGCACTTGTTGGAGTTTCTGAGAATACATCGTGTTCCTACCTGCACGTCCTGTCCAGAGTGGTCCGTTTGCATCCCAGGGGAACGAAGCCGCGACCCCCAGCACGTAATAGAAGCTTGAAGCAAACAATGAAGCCAGGATTAAATAGTCCCTCTGATTAGTGATCGGGAAACAGGTGAGCGGCCCGAGCACCAATCAGAGACAGGTGGAAACAATAGGCAACCATGGTAACTAAAAACAAACTCAAGGGTGCACAAAAACAGGAACTAAGGGAGTCGTAAACTAACAGAATATAACAACACATGATTTGGGCCACGGATCATGGCTGTGTTGAGTTTCCAATCATCTCTACATCTCTTATTTTGTTGTGATGTAGTGATTGGAGCACATACTTGTTGCTCACAAAGAAGTTTGCTTCTTTTAGGAATTTATTATGGCTCTACTGAAAATGTGAGGGTCAAAAGTATACATACAGCAATGTTCATATTTGCTTACATGTCCCTTGGCAAGTTTACCTGCAAAAAGGCGCTTTTGGTAGCCATCCACAAGCCTCTGCTTGACCACTTGACCACAAAATTGGTGCAGTTCAGCTTGTTTCTTCAGCATTGTCCACACGTTTTAGGTCAGGACTTTGGGAAGGCCATTCTAAAACCTTCATTCTAGCCTGATTTAGCCATTCCTTTACCATTTTTGAGGTGTGTTTGGTGGTCATTGTCCTGTTGCAACACCCAACTGCGCCCAAGACCCAACCTCCGGGCTGTCCTGAAGAATTTGGAGGTAATCTTCCTTTTCCATTGTCCCATTTAAAGCAGCAGTTCCATTGGCAGCAAAACAGGCCCAGAGCATAATACTACCACCACCATGCTTGACTGTAGGCATTATGTTCCTGGGATTAAAGGCCTCACCTTTTCTCCTCCAGACATATTGCTGGGTATTGTGGCCAAACAGCTCCATTTTTGTTTCATCTGACCACAGAACTTCCCTCCAGAAGGTCTTATCTTTGTCCATGTGACATATGCAAAAATGCTGAAAATATTCTTGCTACATTTGGAGATACTTATTTTTTAATGGACAGCATATTAATGATTCATCAAAATAAAATATACCAAAAAAATAGGATTAAAAGTCAAATAAAGTCCATTCTCCGGTAATTCCCCAAGGACTTTATTGTACCTAACAACATGCTTTTATGGAGGCTTTTGTCATTTATTGTGAAGTATTTTTAATACAAGAATATTTAGGAATTAAAAAATAGAACCCTAAAAATTGATTGTAGTATACTTCACAAGACTAAAATATGTTTAGTAGTCATTATTATATGTATATATATATATATATATATATATATATATATATATATATATATATATATATATATATATATATATATATATATATATATATATATATATATATATATATATATATATATAAATATATATATATATATATATATATATATATATATATATATATATATATATATATATATATATATATATATATATATATATATATATATATATATACATACATTTTTTTTAATTTTTTTTTATTAAATTTTTTTTATTTTTTAGAAGACACCAAAAGTAACAAGCGGTAGAAAATGGATTAGAAAGGACAGATTTGAAAAAAATAATAATACAAAAAAATATATATATGTATATTTAAAAACAATTATATATATATATATATATATATATATATATATATATATATATATATATATATATATATATATATATATATATATATATATATATACAACTTTATATATATATATATATATATATATATATATATATATATATATATATATATATATATATATATATATATATATATATATATATATATTTTTTTTTTTTTTTTTTTTTTTTTTTCAAATCTGTCCTTTCTAATTCATTTTCTACCGCTTGTTACTCTTGGTGTCTCCTAAAAAAAAAAAAAAAAAAAAAATATATATATATATATATATATATATATATATATATATATATATATATATATATATATATATATATATATATATATATATATATATATATATATATACTGTGGAAGTTGCGTCCTCGCTGTCCCACTGTCAGACACGGCACAGGAGCCAAGCGTGCAGGTTTTAACAAGGTTTTAATAACCATGGGTTTTTAACAAAAGTTTTCTCTCCCGAAGGACGTGACATTTCAGCCACGTCCGTATCCTCTCTACCCCTCCTGCTCCCGGCCGCTTACTGTTAGGGACAACGGATGATTAGATTAACACGTACCACCTTTGGAATCCAACCACCTGCCAGCTGTGTCTCGCCGTCAGCACTGCCACACCCCCCCCCCCCCCGCGTCTGACGGTGCTCTGTCCTCAGCACCATGGACAGAGGCAGTGAGCTTTGCTCCCGCAGGCAGCGCTGGCCACATCTCCCTCCACATATATATATATAGAATCAGTCAAATGTTGCTGTAATTAACTTACTTTTGCATTATCAATTTAAGACAGGTGTGCATGAGTCTATATTACCTCTAGTTACAAAAATATGGTTCTCTACTCTTGTTAAATTGATGCGACACTCTTTCTTTTCAATTTCACTTTGATGTCCCTTTGCTCACCTAAAGCTGACGCGTGTGTTTCTATCAAAGCCTAATTCTAGTCTATTTTTCTACGTGGTCCTCGTACTTTTGTGTGGAAGCATGAATGTTGCCTGTCGGGTGCTGGATTCTCTATGCATTTGCGTGTGAAGAAATATAATGATTACAATCTCTATGCATTTCTGACATTATGTCCTAGTTGCCTTGTTATATTACTGCATACGTTACTTCTTTTTTTGCTATCATTTATTTGTGTTTCGTACAGCAAATGTACAAGTAAGCATTATGTGGTTGGAAAGTATTAAAATATAAAAACCCTGACTTGTGTCGCCTTCCATTCAAGGTGTGCTGGGTAAACAATAAGCAGAGAAGCCCAGACTTCCCTCTCCCCAGCCACTTCGTCCAGCTCTTCCCGGGGGATCCCGAGGCGTTCTCAGGCCAGCCGGGAGACATAGTCTTCCCAACGTGTCCTGGGTCTTCCCCGTAACCTCCTGCCCTATACACCTCCCTAGGGAGGCGTTCGGGTGGCATCCTGAACAAATGCCCGAACCACCTCATCTGGCTCCTCTCCACGTGGAGGAGCAGCGGCTTTACTTTGAGTTCCTCCCGGATGGCAGAGCTTCTCACCCTATCTCTAAGGGAGAGACCCGCCACCCGGCAGAGGAAACTCATTTGGGCCGCTTGTACCCGTGATCTTGTCCTTTCGGTCATAACCCAAAGCTCATGACCATAGGTGAGGATGGGAAGGTAGATCGACCGGTAAATTGAGAGCTTTGCCTTCCGGCTCAGCTCCTTCTTCACCACAACGGATCGATACAGCGTCCGCATTACTGAAGATCCGCCTGTCGATCTCACCATCCACTCTTCCCTCACTCGTGAACAAGACTCCGAGGTACGTGAACTCCTCCACTTGGGGCAAGATCTCAGAGATGGCACTCCACCCTTTCCCGGGCGAGGACACTGGACTCGGACTTGGAGGTGCTGATTCTCATCCCCAGTCGTTTCCCACTCGGCTGCGAACCGATCCAGTGAGAGCTGAAGATCCTGGTCAGATGAAGCCATCAGGACCACATCATCTGCAAAAAGCAGAGACCTAATCCTGCAGCCACCAAACCAGATCCCCTCAACGCCCTGACTGCGCCTAGAAATTCTGTCCGTAAAAGTTATGAACAGAATTGGTGACGAAGGGCAGCCATGGCGGAGTTCAACCCTCACTGGAAACGTGAACCGGCTCAGCTCCTTCTTCACCACAACGGATCGATACAGCGTCTGCATTACTGAAGACGCCGCACCGATCCGCCTGTCGATCTCACCATCCACTCTTCCCTCACTCGTGAACAAGACTCCGAGGTACGTGAACTCCTCCACTTGGGGCAAGATCTCAGAGATGGCACTCCACCCTTTCCTGGGCAAGGACACTGGACTCGGACTTGGAGGTGCTGATTCTCATCCCCAGTCGCTTCACACTCGGCTGCGAACCGATCCAGTGATAGGGGAAGATCCTGGTCAGATGAAGCCATCAGGACCACATCATCTGCAAAAAGCAGAGACCTAATCCTGCAGCCACCAAACCAGATCCCCTCAAAGCCTTGACTGCGCCTAGAAATTCTGTCTGTAAAAGTTATGAACAGAATGGGTGACAAAGGGCAGCCATGGCGGAGTTCAACCCTAACTGGAAACGTGAACCGGCTCAGCTCCTTCTTCACCACAACGGATCGATACAGCATCCGCATTACTGAAGATGTCGCACCGATCCGCCTGTCGATCTCACCATCCACTCTTCCCTCACTCGTGAACAAGACTCTGAGGTACGTGAACTCCTCCACTTGGGGCAAGATCTCAGAGATGGCACTCCACCCTTTCCCGGGCAAGGACACTGGACTCGGACTTGGAGGTGCTGATTCTCATCCCCAGTCGCTTCACACTCGGCTGTGAACCGATCCAGTGATAGGGGAAGATCCTGGTCAGATGAAGCCATCAGGACCACATTATCTGCAAAAAGCAGAGACCTAATCCTGCAGCCACCAAACCAGATCCCCTCAACGCCCTGACTGTGCCTAGAAATTCTGTCCATTAAGTTATGAACAGAATCGGTGACAAAGGGCAGCCATGGCGGAGTCCAACCCTCACTGGAAACGGGTGCGACTTACTGCCGGCAATGCGGACCAAGCTCTGACACTGATCATACAGGGAGCAGACCGCCACAATCAGACAGTCCGATACCCCATACTCTCTGAGCACTCCCCACAGGACTTCCCGAAGTGAAGTGACTGGCCCAGGTTGTCACCCTCTCCTCCGGGCTGCGTCCCTCCTTGGTCCTCTTCCGCCGTGTCATCTCATTGATGACCCTCCAGGCCACCCCATACTGTTGTTCACCTTGCGCCGCCTGCACCCTCCGCACTCTCTCCATCAGTTCTTCTTCTATATACAGTAAGTAAACATTGATTGATTGATAGTGCGAGGTATTTAGATCTCAGTAAATCAGGCCCTTGGTCCTTCCGAAGAAACACATCAACAAGCAATGGTCCAATATACAGTTTGCCAATGTGGACACGGGACATAATGAATGGACAGACTACAATCTTGGGGAATTGTACCAGACAACTTTATGTACTGATGTTGGTTCACAGAGCGCTACTTACACACACACAGGAAACACAACAGGTGGCTAACAATGTTGACTTGTGGCCGACTGTTAATTAACTGTGAGAATTAAGTGTAAGAGTATTTACTGGTATGTCAAGGGGTCCGTGTGGCCAATTCGTAGCTTTACCATTCAGCGTGTAGCAGCTACTAGAGTTACATCAAAATGCACATTGTCACTGGATACATTTCCTGGATCAGATATTGGAAAAGCAAAACAGAAAATGTACGATCCCAACCACAGTAGCTCGGCTAACAGAGGCTAGCGTGAGTCAATGAACCTACGGTTGTGGTTGCTAAGGAGAGAAAAGTCAAAGCAAATTGGTGTTTCAAGGGGTAGCATCAAACGGCAAAAAAAAAGGTAAGACTAAGCAGAGATTTTACAACTTGTCCTAATAAGAAAATTGAAGCACGGCCAGGCAATCCGCGGCTTTTACGGCAGACTTCCCATCCTTCCGATGGACGAGTGTCCAACTTGGCCAACCTCCTGTCAACATTGTTTGGAAAGATGTTTGATCCTTGAGCATTTAAAAAAAATTCCCTGGTGGATGTTTGAATTGTCATTCCGAGCGACGTACACCAACAATAGGGCGCGATCCCGTCATACGTCCGTGTGCAGACAGCAGACCACGACCGAATCACTTCCGAGGAGACGTCCCAGAGCCTAAACAGTTCAGTTCCATGAGGTCGGACGCGGTCGACTTCAAAGAAACTCCCGCTTCTTATTAAATTAGTGACTATATACCAGTAGAAAACAAAGATGGAGGGTGAGATATGTTTACGTCCCACCAGGACTCTGCCAACTGCTGGATCACAGAGCAATGATGGGCTCCGGGATCTCCTCCTCGGCCTTCTCGATCAGTTTATTGGTGTCCACCACGTCGGGCTGCGTTCGCTCTCGGCCGAAGTACAGCGGGTTGTCAAAGGTGGGCAGCGACCGCGAAGACTTCTTGTAGAGGAAGAAGGCGAGGACAATCAGCGAGGACGTGAGGGTGATGATCAGCACCACGATCAGGCTGGTGTGCCCACGGGAGCCGGAATCTGGACCCCCTCGTGGCTCTGCACACATCAACAAGGGGACGAGTCAAAGATCCACGATTTGACAGGAGCGCTCTGCTGTTTTTGAGGTACCCGCTGAAAAAGATCTTCTCAATAACCTGCTCAGTGGCCTAGTGGTTAGAGTGTCCGCCCTGAGATGGGTAGGTCGTGAGTTCAAACCCCGGCCGAGTCATACCAAAGACTATACAAATGGGAGCCATTACCTCCCTGCTTGGCACTCCGCATCAAGGGTTGGAATTGGGGGTTAAATCACCAAAATGATTCCCGAGGGCGGCCACCGCTGCTGCTCACTGCTCCCCTCACCTCCCAGGGGTGAACAAGGGGATGGGTCAAATGCAGAGGGTAATTTCACCACACCTAGTGTGTGTGTGACTATCAGTGGTACTTTAACTTTAATAGCTTTGCTGTTTTTATTGATCAACTGCAAAAAAATGATGGTCATAGATGACATGACCGTTTGCTGTTTTTGAGAATTTGATGGAAAAATTCAAATTCAAAACAGCTGTATTTTCAGTTTTCAATGCTGGTCAAAGATCCTTTTTATGTTTTTGAGAATTGAATGCAAAATTCGAAGGAAAAAAAAATCCACTGACATGACTGCTCTGCTGTTTTTAACAATTGACTGCAAAATATCCTGGTCAAAGATCCTCTGTAGCACATGGCTGCTTAACTGTTTTTGAGAATTTAATGCAAAAACATCATTTAAAAATAAGTCCTCAAACAGGAGTGACGTGCTGTTATTTATTTCTTTTGACTGTCAGCAAAAAAGCCAGTCAAAGATCCATGATGTGACAGGAGCGCTTTGCTGTTTTTGAGGATCCACTGAAAAAAATGCTAATCAAAGATCTTCTCAATTGCTTTGCTGTTTGTATTTATCAACTGCAAAAAAATGATGGTCAAAGATGACATGACCTTTAGCTGTTTTTGAGAATTTGATGCAAAAATTCAAATTCAAATTAAATACTTTAGCAGGACTGCTCTATTTTCAATAATTTTCAATGCTGGTCAAAGATCCTTTTTCTGATGTGACCGTTTGCTGTTTTTGAGAATTTAATGCAAAATTACAAAAAAAATTTAAAAATCCACTTACATGACTGCTCTGCTGTTTTGAACAACTGACTGCAAAATATCCTGGTCAAAGATCCTCTGTATTACATGACCGCTTAACTGTTTTTGAGAATTTAATGCAAAAATGCAATTTAAAATTTAAATCTTATTTTTTTTAACTGTCAGCAAAAAAGCTAGTCAAAGATCCACGATGTGACAGGAGCACTCTGCTGTTTTTAAGGACCAGCTGGAAAAAATGATGGTCAAAGATGACATGACCCTTTGCTGTTTTTGAGAACTTGATGCAAAAATCATAGCAAAAAATCCACAGTGCGACATGAGTGGGTTGATCTTTTTAGGAATCTATTGGAAATAGTCCACTCAAAGATCCACTATGTAATATGAGTGCACTGCCATTTTTGAGAATCTAATGCAAATATTCCACTCAAAGATCCACTATGTAATATGACTGCACTGCTGTTTTTGAGAATCGAATGCAAATATTCCACTCAAAAATCCACTATGTAATATGAGTGCACTGCTGTTTTTGAGAATCAAATGCAAAAATATTAGCGAAAAATCCACAATGCGACATGAGTGGGTTGATGTTTTTAAGAATCTATTGCAAATATTCTACTTAAAGATCCACTATGTAATATGAGTGCACTGCTGTTTTTGAGAATCTAATGCAAATATTCCACTCAAAGAGCCACTATGAAATATGAGTGCACTGCTGTTTTTGAGAATCTAATGCAAATATTCAACTTAAAAATCCACTATGTAATATGAGTGCACTGCTGTTTTTGAGAATCTAATACAAAAATATTAGCGAAAAATCCACAGTGCGACATGAGTGGGTTGATGTTTTTAAGAATCTATTGCAAATATTCCACTCAAAGATCCACTATGTAATATGAGTGCACTGCTGTTTTTAAGAATCGGATGCACATATTCCACTCAAAGATCCACTATGTAATATGAGTGCACTGCTGTTTTTGAGAATGTAATGCAAATAGTCCACCCAAAGATCCACTATGTAATATGACTGCACTGCTGTTTTTGAGAATCTAATGCAAATATTCCACCCAAATATCCACTATGTAATATGAGCGCACTGCTGTTTTTGAGAATGTAATGCAAATATTCCACTCAAAGATTCACTATGTAATATGAGTGCACTGCTGTTTTTGAGAATCTAATGCAAATAGTCCACCCAAAGATCCACTATGTAATATGACTGCACTGCTGTTTTTGAGAATCTAATGCAAATATTCCACCCAAAGATCAACTATGTAATGAGTGCACTGCTGTTTTTGAGAATCTAATGCAAAAATAATAGCGAAAAATCCACAATGCGACATGTGTGGGTTGATGTTTTTATAAAATCTAATGCACATATTCCACTCAAAGATCCACTATGTAATATGAGTGCACTGCTGTTTTTGAGAATCTAATGCAAATATTCCATTCAAAGATCCACTATTTAATATGAGTGCACTGCTGTTTTTGAGAATCTAATGCAAATATTCCACTCAAAGATTCACTATGTAATATGAGTGCACTGTTGTTTTTAAGAATCAAATGCACATATTCCACTCAAAGATCCACTATGTAATATGAGTGCACTGCTGTTTTTGAGAATCTAATGCAAATATTCCACCCAAAGATCCACTATGTAATATGAGTGCACTGCTGTTTTTGAGAATCTAATGCAAAAATAATAGAGAAAAATCCACAATGTGACATGAGTGGGTTGATGTTTTTATAAAATCTAATGCACATATTCCACTCAAAGATCCACTATGTAATATGAGTGCACCGCTGTTTTTGAGAATCTAATGCAAATATTCCACTCAAAGATTCACTATGTAATATGAGTGCACTGCTGTTTTTGAGAATCTAATGCAAATATTCCACTCAAAGATCCACTATGTAATATGACTGCACTGCTGTTTTTGAGAATCTAATGCAAATATTCCACCCAAAGATCAACTATGTAATGAGTGCACTGCTGTTTTTGAGAATCTAATGCAAAAATAATAGCGAAAAATCCACAATGCGACATGTGTGGGTTGATGTTTTTATAAAATCTAATGCACATATTCCACTCAAAGATCCACTATGTAATATGAGTGCACTGCTGTTTTTGAGAATCTAATGCAAATATTCCATTCAAAGATCCACTATTTAATATGAGTGCACTGCTGTTTTTGAGAATCTAATGCAAATATTCCACTCAAAGATCCACTATGTAATATGAGTGCACTGCTGTTTTTGAGAATCTAATGCAAATATTCCACCCAAAGATCCACTATGTAATATGAGTGCACTGCTGTTTTTGAGAATCTAATGCAAAAATAATAGAGAAAAATCCACAATGTGACATGAGTGGGTTGATGTTTTTATAAAATCTAATGCACATATTCCACTCAAAGATCCACTATGTAATATGAGTGCACCGCTGTTTTTGAGAATCTAATGCAAATATTCCACTCAAAGATTCACTATGTAATATGAGTGCACTGCTGTTTTTGAGAATCTAATGCAAATATTCCACTCAAAGATCCACTATGTAATATGAGTGCACTGCTGTTTTTGAGAATCTAATGCAAATATTCCACCCAAAGATCCACTATGTAATATGAGTGCACTGCTGTTTTTGAGAATCTAATGCAAAAATAATAGAGAAAAATCCACAATGTGACATGAGTGGGTTGATGTTTTTATAAAATCTAATGCACATATTCCACTCAAAGATCCACTATGTAATATGAGTGCACCGCTGTTTTTGAGAATCTAATGCAAATATTCCACTCAAAGATTCACTATGTAATATGAGTGCACTGCTGTTTTTGAGAATCTAATGCAAATATTCCACTCAAAGATCCACTATGTAATATGACTGCACTGCTGTTTTTGAGAATCTAATGCAAATATTCCACCCAAAGATCCACTGTGTAATATGAGTGCACTGCTGTTTTTGAGAATCTAATGCACATATTCCGCTCAAAGACCCACTATGTAATATGAGTGCACTGCTGTTTTTGAGAATCTAATGCACATATTCCACTCAAAGATCCACTATATAATATGAGTACACTGCTGTTTCTGAGAATCTAATGCAAATAGTCCACCCAAAGATCCACTATGTAATATGAGTGCACTGCTGTTTTTGAGAATCTAATGCAAATATTCCGCTCAAAGATCCACTATGTAATATGAGTGCACTGCTGTTTTTGAGAATCTAATGCAAAAATAATAGCCAAAAATCCACAATGCGACATGAGTGGGTTGATGTTTTTATAAAATCTAATGCACATATTCCACTCAAAGATCCACTATATAATATGAGTGCACTGCTGTTTTTGAGAATCTAATGCAAATACTCCACCCAAAGATCCACTATATAATATGAGTGCACTTCTGTTTTTGAGAATCTAATGCAAAAATAATAGCGAAAAATCCACAATGCGACATGAGTGGGTTGATGTTTTTAAAAATCTAATGCAAATATTCCACCCAAAGATCCACTATGTAATATGAGTGCACTGCTGTTTTTAAGAATCTAATGCAAATATTCCACCCAAAGATCCACTATGTAATATGAGTGCACTGCTGTTTTTAAGAATCTAATGCAAATATTCCACCCAAAGATCCACTATGTAATATGAGTGCACTGCTGTTTTTGAGAATGTAATGCAAATAGTCCACCCAAAGATCCACTATGTAATATGAGTGCACTGCTGTTTTTGAGAATGTAATGCAAATATTCCACTCAAAGATCCACTATGTAATATGAGTGCACTGCTGTTTTTGAGAATGTAATGCAAATATTCCACCTAAAGATTCACTATGTAATATGAGTGCACTGCTGTTTTTGAGAATCCAATGCAAATATTCCACTCAAAGATCCACTATGTAATATGAGTGCACTGCTGTTTTTGAGAATCTAATGCAAATATTCCACTCAAAGATCCACTATGTAATATGAGTGCACTGCTGTTTTTGAGAATGTAATGCAAATAGTCCACCCAAAGATCCACTATGTAATATGAGTGCACTGCTGTTTTTGAGAATGTAATGCAAATATTCCACTCAAAGATCCACTATATAATATGAGTGCACTGCTGTTTTTGAGAATCTAATGCAAAAATACTAGCGAAAAATCCACAATGCGACATGAGTGGGTCGATGTTTTTATAAAATCTAATGCACATATTCCACTCAAAGAGCCACTATATAATATGAGTGCACTACTGTTTTTGAGAATCTAATGCAAATATTCCACTCAAAGATCCACTATGTAATATGAGTGCACTGCTGTTTTTGAGAATCTAATGCAAAAATAATAGCCAAAAATCCACAATGCGACATGAGTGGGTTGATGTTTTTAAGAATCTAACGCAAATATTCCACCCAAAGATCCACTATATAATATGAGTGCACTGCTGTTTTTAAGAATCTAATGCAAATATTCCACCCAAAGATCCACTATATAATATGAGTGCACTGCTGTTTTTGAGAATCTAATGCAAATATTCCACTCAAAGATCCACTATGTAATATGAGTGCACTGCTGTTTTTGAGAATCTAATGCAAATATTCCACTCAAAGATCCACTATGTAATATGAGTGCACTGCTGTTTTTGAGAATGTAATGCAAATAGTCCACCCAAAGATCCACTATGTAATATGAGTGCACTGCTGTTTTTGAGAATGTAATGCAAATATTCCACTCAAAGATCCACTATATGAGTGCACTGCTGTTTTTGAGAATCTAATGCAAATATTCCACTCAAAGATTCACTATGTAATATGAGTGCACTGCTGTTTTTGAGAATCTAATGCAAAAATATTAGCGAAAAATCCACAATGCGACATGAGTGGGTTGATGTTTTTATAAAATCTAATGCACATATTCCACTCAAAGATCCACTATATAATATGAGTGCACTGCTGTTTTTGAGAATCTAATGCACATATTCCACTCAAAGATCCACTATATAATATGAGTGCACTGCTGTTTTTGAGAATGTAATGCAAATATTCCACTCAAAGATCCACTATGTAATATGAGTGCACTGCTGTTTTTGAGAATCTAATGCAAATATTCCACTCAAAGATTCACTATGTAATATGAGTGCACTGCTGTTTTTGAGAATCTAATGCACATATTCCACTCAAAGATCCACTATATAATATGAGTGCACTGCTGTTTTTGAGAATCTAATGCAAATATTCCACTCAAAGATTCACTATGTAATATGAGTGCACTGCTGTTTTTGAGAATCTAATGCAAATAGTCCACCCAAAGATCCACAATGTAATATGACTGCACTGCTGTTTTTGAGAATCTAATGCAAATATTCCACTCAAAGATTCACTATGTAATATGAGTGCACTGCTGTTTTTGAGAATCTAATGCAAAAATAATAGCGAAAAATCCACAATACGACATGAGTGAGTTGATGTTTTTAAGAATCTAATGCAAATATTCCACTCAAAGATTCACTATGTAATATGAGTGCACTGCTGTTTTTGAGAATCTAATGCAAATATTCCACCCAAAGATCCACTATGTAATATGAGTGCACTGCTGTTTGTAGGAAGGTGCTTGAGCAAAGCTAGTCAAAGATCCTCTATATGACAGGAGTGCTGCACAGTAAGAAGACAAGATGAAGGAACTCACGTGACTCCGGGTCGTTTTCTCTGGGCATCACTGTTGGAGAATCAGAAAACAAAGGTCAACTCTTGTTGTGGTTAAATTAGGTAAACGGGGTCCAAGCTACCTTTGGGGGTCTCACAGATGTACGCCCGGTCGTGCCACTTGAGGCCGGACATCCAAGTGCCGTCGGCGGTTCTTATCTCCCCGAAGTCTCTCTCGTTGTCTCCTGGAGACCAGTTGGTGTAGTCCACTGTGGTTTTATCCAACCACATCCACGTTCCTGCCAGCAAGCATCCGTTATAATGACAAATAAATAATAATAATGATAATAAATAACCCGTTAAGTCAGAAACCTTCTTGCACATTTTTCCCCGTGGTGTGCCAGAAAGTACCTTTGTGGGTTTTGTACAGTCCGACCCAGAAGGAGCTGTGGCTGTCCTGGAACACCTCGATGTTGTTTTGAATGAAGGCCTGTTCCTCGGGGTCTTCTATGCTGGCCAAAAGTCCCCCTGGGCGACAGCAAGTAATTGTGCTTTAGTCAACAACAAAAGTGCAACAATTGTGCTTTAGTCAACAACAAAAGTGCAACAATTGTGCTTTAGTCAACAACAAAAGTGCAACAATTGTGCTTTAGTCAACAACAAAAGTGCAACAATTGTGCTTTAGTCAACAACAAAAGTGCAACAATTGTGCTTTAGTCAACAACAAAAGTGCAACAATTGTGCTTTAGTCAACAACAAAAGTGCAACAATTGTGCTTTAGTCAACAACAAAAGTGCAACAATTGTGCTTTAGTCAACAACAAAAGGGCCGTGCTGTGCAAAGGTCATTTATGGACATGAATATGGTACACAACAGCGGCAGGACCAACGGCGGCTCAGATGGTAGAGCGGCCGGCTCCCAGCTCCAATTCAGCTAGCGCCATCGTAGGCACTGCCACTAACTCACGCTGGTTTGAATGCAGAGGTGGGAAGTAACACTACATTTACTACGTTACATCTACTCGAGTAACTTTTGACTGTCAAATGCAGTCAAATACCTCTGCTATTGATACTACTACTGATACTTCTGATACTTTTGACACCAACGATACATACCTCTGATACTACTGATACTATTGACACCACTAATACCTCTGATACTACTGATACTTCTAATACTACTGATACTATTGATACTACGGACATAACTGATACATACCTCTGATACTACTGACAACACTAATACCTCTGATACTACTGATACTTCTTATACTACTGATACCACTGCCTCTTTTGATAGTACTGATAGCTCTGATACTACTGTTATTACGATACTTCTAATATGACTGAAACTATTGATACGTCTGATACTACTAATACCATTAATAGCTCAAATACCTCTGCTATTGATACTACTTACATTTCTGATACCACTGATACTTCTAATACTTCTGATACTTCTAATACCGCCGATACCTCTGATACTACTGATACCACTTATACTACTGCCTCTTTTGATAGTACTGATACCTCTGATACTACTGTTATTACGATACTTCTAATATTACTGAAACTATTGATACGTCTGATACTACTAATACCATTAATAGCTCAAATACCTCTGCCATTGATACTACTTACATTTCTGATACCACTGATACTTCTAATACTACTGATACTTCTAATACCTCTGATACTACTGATACCACTCATACTACTGCCTCTTTTGATAGTAATGATACCTCTGATACTACTGTTATTACGATACTTCTAATATTACTGAAACTATTGATACATCTGATACTACTAAGACCACTAATAGCTCAAATACCTCTGCTATTGATACCACTTACATTTCTGATACTTCTGATACCACTGATACTTCTAATACTACTGATACTCTTGATACTACTGATACCACTGATACATACCTCTGATACTACTGATACCTCTGATACTACTGATACTACTACCTCTTTTGATAGTACTGATACCTCTGAGACTACTAATATTACTGAAACTATTGATACGTCTGATACTACTAATACCATTAATAGCTCAAACACCTCTGCTATTGATACTACTTAGATTTCTGATACCACTGATACTTGTAATACTAAGGATACTTCTTATACTACTGATACTTTTGATACTACTGATACCACTGATTACATACCTCTGATACTACTGATACCTCTGATACTACTACCTCTTTTGATAGTACTGATACCTCTCTACTGATATTACGATACTTCTAATATTACTGAAACTATTGATACGTCTGATACTACTAATACCATTAATAGCTCAAACACCTCTGCTTTTGATACTACTTACATTTCTGATACCACTGCTACTTGTAACACTAAGGATACTTCTTCTACTACTGATACTTTTGATACTACTGACACCACTGCTACATACCTCTGATACTACCGATACTTCTAATACCACTGCCTCTTTTATTGGTAATGATACCTCTGATACTACTAATACCTCTGATACCACTGCCTCTTTTAATGGTAATGATACCTCTGATACTACTGTTATTACGATACTTCTAATTTTACTGAAACTATTGCTACGTCTGATACTACTAATACCATCAATAGCTCAAATACCTCTGCTATTGATACTACTTACATTTCTGATACCACTGATACTTCTAATACTTCTGATACTACCGATATTGCCAATTATGTTGATACTAAAAGCTTCATTTAGTGTCAGTGCTAGTTTGGACCCTAAACAGGGTGTATCAAAGGAGACACAATGGTTATGTGTCAGGAAATAAATCAAATATTGCCAATTCCAAGTTTTTGCTCCATTTAGTAGCCTTTTAACAACTAAAACAATTTAACCGGCGGCCCCCGCTTTGGGCTCTCTTCTATAGACTGTGGTCATTACCGTGTCTCACGCAGCTCGAGGCCGCATCCGCCCATTCGATCTCGTCAGTGGCAAACAAATAGCAATGAGACTTGAAGGGCAGCCAAGTGTAGCTCTGCTGGTAGTCCACCATCGCCTCCTCGGGGCAAATCCCCGGGTAGCTGGGAGACTGCGTTGGCGGCACATCTGGATTTGGTGAAAAACATGCAGATGTTGAAAGATTAGAAAGGACTGCAAGGGAAGGTCAGTGATGGTTTGGCGTGCTGGGGGCGGTCACCTGTCGACTGCATGCAAACGCTGCTCATGGTCTGGTCGCACAATGCTGTTTTAAATTTGCCATTCAGGTCCAGGTACACACAAGGGCGGTCCTGGCTCGGCTCCCCTTCGTCCCAGCTGGCGAAAGGCATGTGCCAGCCGTCGATGTACCTAAAATAACCCTGGGTCTGACAGCCGGATGAATGTGTTACCTCTGAATACACGCAGGTACTATTTCTCGCTTTTGGTGGCGACGTACCTCCTTTTTGTTCAGTCCGATCCAAAGAGGGGCTTTGAGATTTAACGCCAAAAGCTCCACGTAGGCCTGCGTCCACTCGTTCCTCAGGCTCGCCAGCTTGGCTTTATCGCCTTCGCAGTGCTTCTTGGCCTCGTCCCAGCTCAGTTTCTGAGTCACCGCCTTGATGCTGTCGTTTCCCAAAGTCATGTAGATGTTGGGAACCGCCGGCTCGGGCTGGGACGGGATACCCGAGTCTGTCGAGGGGCAGAAACCCACGTGAACAACGTGTGGACTGAAAGCGTAATGGTACGTGTATTTGTATTGAACCGTTTCGGTGGTTCCTCTCTTTAAGAAGGGGAACCGGAGGGTGTGTTCTAACTATCGTGGGATCACACTCCTCAGCCTTCCCGGTAAGGTCTATTCAGGTGTGCTGGAGAGGAGGCTACGCCGGATAGTCGAATCTCGGATTCAGGAGGAACAGTGTGGTTTTCGTCCTGGTCGTGGAACTGTGGACCAGCTCTATACTCTGGGCAGGGTCCTTGAGGGTGCATGGGAGTTTGCCCAACCAGTCTACATGTGCTTTGTGGACTTGGAGAAGGCATTCGACCGTGCATGAACAGACATGACACTTTCAAACTGTCATTGCTCAAAACATAATATTGAATCAAAATTAGGGATGTCTGATAATATCGGCCTGCCGATATTATCGGGCCGATAAATGCGTTAAAATGTAATATCGGAAATTATCGGTATCGTTTTTTTTATTATCTGTATCGTTTTTTTTGTTTTTTTAAAAATGTTTTATTAAATCAACATAAAAAACACAAGATACACTTACAATTAGTGCACCAACCCAAAAAACCTCCCTCCCCCCATTTCTTTCTGTTATCAATATTCTGCTTCCTACATTATATATCAATATATATCAATACAGTCTGCAAGGGATACAGTCCGTAAGCACACATGATTGTGCGTGCTGCTGCTCCACTAATAGTACTAACCTTTAACACTTCATTTTACTCATTTTCATTCATTACTAGTTTCTATGTAACTGTTTTTATATTGTTTTACTTTCTTTTTTATTCAAGAAAATGTTTTTAATTTAGTTATCTTATTGTATTATTTTTTTTAAAAAGTACCTTATCTTCACCATACATGGTTGTCCAAATTAGGCATAATAATGTGTTAATTCCACGACTGTATATATCGGTTGATATCGGTATCGGTTGATATCGGTATCGGTAATTAAAGAGTTGGACAATATCGGAATATCGGATATCGGCAAAAAGCCATTATCGGACATCCCTAATCAAAATCAATGTTATTATGAATTAATGACCTATCCAAGGTTCCCATTACTTCACATCAAATATTACACTAAGAAAAATATTTTTGGTGGAAGATTTTGCAAATTTGGTAAATAAATATCCCAAAAATGTATATTTTGTGGTTTTCTTACTGTACCGAAAATGAACCGAACCGTGACCTCTAAACCGAGGTACGTACTGAACCGAAATTTTTGTGTACCGTTACACCCCTATGTAATGCTACACTTGTTTGTTTTTTATTTAAAAAACTTATTTATTGCAGAATTACCAACGGAAACAATTCTAGTCAAAGATCCACTACATCACAAGAAAGCGTTGCTGTTTTTGAGAATCTCCTACAAAAATGCTATTCAAAAACCCTCCAAAAGGAGTGCTACTCAAAGGTCCGTTATTGCATGTAACAGGGGTGCATTTCTGTTTTTAACAATGCACTGCACAATTGCAAGACAAAAATGGTCTATAATGCAGGATGGCTCTGTTGTTTTTGAGAATCTAATGCATAAAAAGGCCGGTCAAAGATTTACTTTGACTCCTTTTTAGCAGTTGATCCTCAAAAACAGCAGAACACTTCTGTTACAAAGATATTCTAAGGACAGACTCCAAAAGCGCTAGTCAAAGATCCATTATTGTATGTAACACGGGTGCACTGCTGTTTTTAATAATGCACTGCAAAATTGCAAGACAAAAATGGTCTATAATGCAGGATGGCTCTGCTGTTTTTGAGAATCTAATACAAAAACGGCCGGTCTAGATTTACTTTGACTCTAATTTTAGCAGTTGATCCTCAAAAACAGCAGAACACTTCTGTTACAAAGATCATGTAAGGACCGACTGCAAAAGTGCTAGTCAAAGATCCATTATTGCATGTAACAGGGGTGCACTGCTGTTTTTAACAACGCACTGCAAAATTGCAAGACAAAAATGGTCTATAATGCAGGATGGCTCCGCTGTTTTTGAGAATCTAATGCATAAAAAGGCCGGTCAAAGATTTACCTTCACTCTAATTTTAGCAGTTGATCTTCAAAAACAGCAGAACACTTCTGTTACAAAGATATTTTAAGGACCAACTGCAAAAGCGCTAGTCAAAGATCCATTATTGTATGTAACAGGAGAGCACTGCTGTTTTTAACAACGCACTGCAAAATTACAAGACAAAAACGGTCTATAATGCAGGATGGCTCTGCTGTTTTTGAGAATCTAATGCATAGAAGGCCGGTCAAAGATTTACTTTGACTCCTTTTTAGCAGTTGATCCTCAAAAACAGCAGAACACTGCTGTTACAAAGATCTTCTAAGGACAGACTCCAAAAGCGCTAGTCAAAGATCCATTATTGTATGTAACAGGAGAGCACTGCTGTTTTTAACAAAGCACTGCAAAATTGCAAGACAAAAATGGTCTATAATGCAGGATGGCTCTGCTGTTTTTGAGAATCTAATGCATAAAAGGCCGGTCAAAGATTCACTTTGACTCCAATTTTAGCAGTTGATCCTCAAAAACAGCGCAACACTTCTGTTACAAAGATCTTCTAAGGACAGACTGCAAAAGCGCTGGTCAAAGATCCTCTATATAACAGGAGTCTTTAACGAATGTGTAATGTTTTGCCTTTGAAAAAACAATGTGCTCATCCTACCGAGACTCCTGGTGCAAATAAATCCGTTGCTGTCGTTGCAGGACTTGATCATCCACTTTCCAATTCCAAGAGCGGGATTGTTTGTCATGAGAACACAACTTTCCTAGTGCAGGACAGGAAGTTAGGAGTGTTAAATATCATTTATCACACCATGGAAGACATGTGGAGTTTTACCTCATTCCATCTTTGGTAAAAACTCCCCTGTCGACGTCTGTGCACCTACAAATATTTCAAAAACATATAAAAAAAAACTGTACTTCTCTCTTTTCCAATTCGGCGCTGTGAAGTAGATTGTGATATTCCATATGTGCACTTACGGAATACACCCAGTTGGTGTAGTGTCTCGCTTTTCCATCGCTCCAAAAAAAGGCGTCCTGAGTCAAACTGTTCAAGCCGATCCACAGATCTGCAGACACTTCCGCCATTTTGGTGGTCAAAAACGCTGCGTAGAGAAGGGCCATTCATGCGTTCATTTATGATGGATTGATCTTATACTTATTAATAAGATCAACCACCGGACCGATTGGTACTGAGCCGCACAAGAAATTAAAAATTTTTTTTAAAAAAATAATAAAATAGTTTTTTTTAATGAAATCAACATAAAAAACACAATATTTACATTATATATCAATATAGATCAATACAGTCTGCAGGGATACAGTCCGTAAGCACACATGATTTATGATGGATTGATCTTATACTTATTAATAAGATCAACCACCGGACCGATTGGTACCGGGCCGCACAAGAAATTTAAAAAAAAATAAAATAAAATAAATAAATAAATAAATACATTTATGAAATCAACATAAAAAACACAATATTTACATTATATATCAATATAGATCAATACAGTCTGCAGGGATACAGTCCGTAAGCACACATGATTTATGATGGATTGATCTTATACTTATTAATAAGATCAACCACCGGACCGATTGGTACCGGGCCGCACAAGAAATAAAAAAAAAATAAAAAAAAAAAAATAAATTTTTTTTATGAAATCAACATAAAAAACACAATATATACATTATATATCAATATAGATCAATACAGTCTGCAGGGATACAGTCCGTAAGCACACATGATTGTATTTATGTAAAAAAAAAAAAAAAAATTTTTTTTTTTTTTTTTAAAATACACCCCCCCCCCCCCCCCCCCCACCACCACCACCACCACCACCGGTACGTGGGACAAATTTTCAAGTGTTGACCGGTCCGCAGCTACAAAAAGGTTGGGGACCACTGTTATACTATATACAAAAAGTGAAATCTAAGTAAGATTACATATCTCAAATAAGGGTGATATTTGCTTATTTTCTGTCTGATAAGATAATTCTTCTCACTAAGCAGATTTTATGTTAGAGTGTTTTACTTGTTTGAAGTGTTTTGGTCCTAAATGATGTCAGTAAGATATTACAGCTTGTTGCTGAGATTTGATGAGCTATATTGAGTAAAACATGCTTGAAACTAGAATATCAACTGTTGCCAAAGCTGTGTCATCAACACTCACAAGTAGAAAACTACTTTTTTAAAGTCATCATTTCTTACATCAAGCATGAAAAAAAAAAATCATGACTTTGACACAATTGTGTCTCATAATTATAACAGATGACAGCCAAATGGACTTTGCGGTTTTATTTCCAATGAAACAATAGAAAACACGTACTCATATAGTAGTACAGTTGGCACAGTACAGTAAACTGACAGTTCATATTTAAACATTTAACATTTCTAACAATTTTGAACAGAAATAGTTCATGCACATTCAGATGAATTCTTCAAAATTACATTGTATATATGTATATGTATTGTATATATGCGCACTAATTGACTGAAAGAGCACGCACTTGGCGCGATGATGTCATGTTATCCATGGAAAAATGCATTTTTACTAGGGATGTCCGATAATGGCTTTTTGCCGATATTCCGATATTGTCCAACTCTTTAATTACCGATACCGATATCAACCGATACCGATATCAACCGATATATGCAGTCGTGGAATTAACACATTATTATGCCTAATTTGGACAACCAGGTATGGTGAAGATAAGGTACTTTTTAAAAAAAATTGTAAAATAAGATAAATAAATTTAAAAAAAATTCTTGAATAAAAAAGAAAGTACAACAATATAAAAACAGTTACCTAAAAACTAGTAATGAATGAAAATTAGTAAAATTAACTGTTTAAGGTTCGTACTATTAGTGGAAGCAGCAGCACGCACAATCATGTGTGCTTACGGACTGTATCCCTTGCAGACTGTATTGATATATATTGATATATAATGTAGGAAGCAGAATATTAATAACAGAAAGAAACAACCCTTTTGTGTGAATGAGTGTAAATGGGGGAGGGAGGTTTTTTGGGTTGGTGCACTAATTGTAAGTGTATCTTGTGTTTTTATGTTCATTTAATAAAAAAAAAAAATAGAAAAAAAAAAGAAAACCGATACCGATAATAAAAGAAACGATACCGATAATTTCCGATATTACATTTTAAACGCATATATCGGCCGATAATATCGGCAGGCCGATATTATCAGACATCTCTAATTTTTAGACAATATGATTTGCCTGAGCGGACTAGGAGACCCCGAGAGTAACAAGCGCTTGCCTTGTTGCCTTTCCATTAAGAACAATAAATTAGTTTTTAGTATAAGTTTGCTGGTTTCAAGAAATGTAATGCAGAGCGCATATCATTATGTCAGATGATGGCACTAGCATTTAAGAATATTTTTCAACATATTGAGCAAAAAGGTCTCATATTTGTTTTTTCTACCAAGAAAAGTGCACTTGTTATTAGTGAGAATATACTTATTTTAAGCTATTTTTGGGTTCATTGAGGTTAGCTAATTTTACTTGTTCCGGAAAGTCTTGACAAGCCAAATTTTCTTGTTCTATTCGCAGATAATTTTGCTTAGTTCAAATAAAATACCCCTCATTTTTGTTTGTTTTTTTCTTGTTTTTGAACACTGACTTTTTGCAGTGTACTTTCACACATTCTTTTTGTCACGACTCTATGCTTGAATGCAGGGGTGTGAACAGGTTTTATCCGGCCCGCGGGATGAGTTCGCCAAGTATAAAATAGAGCCGAAATTTTGAATGAAAGAAACTGCTGTTCTAAATGTGTCCACTAGATGTCGCAATAGCAATTATTTGTAGATGATGCTACTTATGGAAAAAAATAATAATAACATGATGTTGCGCACCAGTCAAGGAAAATGATCAAACTACATAAATAACATTGCATAATTTGATTTTGATATACACTACCGTTCAAAAGTTTGGGGTCACATTGAAATGTCCTTATTTTTGAAGGAAAAGCACTGTACTTTTCAGTGAATATCACTTTAAACTAGTCTTAACTTGAAAGAAATACACTCTATACATTGCTAATGTGGTAAATGACTATTCTAGCTGCAAATGTCTGGTTTTTGGTGCAATATCTACATAGGTGTATAGAGGCCCATTTCCAGCAACTATCACTTCAGTGTTCTAATGGTACAATGTGTTTGCTCATTGGCTCAGAAGGCTAATTGATGATTAGAAAACCCTTGTGCAATCATGTTCACACATCTGAAAACACTTTAGCTCGTTACAGAAGCTACAAAACTGACCTTCCTTTGAGCAGATTGAGTTTCTGGAGCATCACATTTGTGGGGTCAATTAAACGCTCAAAATGGCCAGAAAAAGAGAACTTTCATCTGAAACTCGACAGTCTATTCTTGTTCTTAGAAATGAAGGCTATTCCACTAAATTGTTTGGGTGACCCCAAACTTTTGAACGGTAGTGTAATTTTTTTATATTGATAGATTGAAAATGAACAGCAATGAGTTGACTGATGAACATTATCACATCATTTATACAGAAAGTATAAATAAGGACAAATAAAGGTAGAATACTATTAACCGCAACATGCAAGTGTAAAAATAACCCCAACAACATGATGATTTGTACATTTTCAGACATTATGACATTATGATTTGTACATTTTATGAAGACATTATGATTTGTACATTTTATTTAATTTGAATTGTATTTAATTTAATTTTAATTTTAATTTTAATTTAATTTAATTTAATTTTTATTTAATTTTATTTATTTAATTTTTAATTTTTTTAAATTTTATCGCGCCGTAATTTTACCAGTCCGGTACTCTTGGGAGTAGATTTTTCTCCAGGTGGCCCCCCCGATCTAAAATGAGTTTGACACGGGACGGCATGGCGCTGTTGGGAGAGTGGCCGTGCCAGCAACGTGAGGGTTCCTGGTTCGGTCCCCACCTTCTACCAACCTCCTCACGTCCATTGTGTCCTTGAGCAAGACACTTCACCCTTGCTCCTGATGGGTGGTGGTTAATTCATTCAGTGTGTGAATGGGTGAATGTGGAAATAGTGTCAAAGCGCTTTGAGTACCTTGAAGGTAGAAAAGCGCTACACAAGTATAAACCATTTACCATTTAATCCATTTACCCCTGCTTTAATGTCATTACTGGAAACAGAAGGAACCGAGGTGCTAACCTTGCACACGCCTGGTGGCGATAGAGACTAGATTCCCTCCCATGGTGATGCACTGCTTCCTTGCTTCTTCCCAGGTGGTCTTCCGGTTACTGTTGATGCTGTAACACTACAAACACAGCAGATATTAACCCTGCTTTTGCACATTTTACTGACAGACCGACGCAGGGCTGTAATAGTGGAGTGGAATATCCTATAATGCATCTCATTAATAGCTTGTTGGTTTGAGAAAATTACGAGGAACCAATAAAAAAACAAGCATGTTTCAGTAAAAAGAGTTATTTCAGACAAAAACCTGCAGATGAAATAATTACTAAATGTTCATTTGACATTTCAACCTTAGCTGCCACACAAGTGTAAAAATAAGTAACACACTACATATAATAAGAGGTAAAAAAACAGTCAGGTTTTAGCACTGAAGTGCAAAAAGACGTAACACCATTGAGATTCTAACAGCAAAGTGCAAAAAGAAGTCAACCACTTCAATATCAAATAGAGATGCTTAGTTTTTAATATTCAAGATGCACAGTACAAATATGTTTTTAACAATTAAGTGTAAAAATAAATCAAGCACTTTAAGATTACCAGATAAATACGCTTAGTTTTAATATTAAAATGTATGTACTTTGTACAAAACGTTGTTAATATTCAAGTGTAAAAATGACTCATTTGACCTTAATAATAACAACAATAAATGCTTCACTTTTAACATTTAAGCACAAGAAAAAGGGTAATTGACCTTAATATTAAGACGTAAAAGCACTTAGTTTTTTTTAACATTGAAGCGCTCTCCCTGGCCACTTGAGGGCACCACAGACTGTGGATGCTTTTAAAAAAGGCTTAAAAGCCCTTCTTTTAAAAAAAGCCTTTTTTTAAATATATGCATACTAGTTATAGCTATTTGGCTGTTCTAGTTTTTTGTTTTTTTTTATTATCTTTTTATTTTTATATATTTTTTTTTAATACACTGCAGCACTTTGATATTGTTTACTCAATATAAAGTGCTTTTTACAAATAAAATCTATTATTATTAGTTTATACAAAATGTTTTTAGTGTAAAAATGACTCATTTGACCTCAATAATAAAAACAACAACAAAATGCTTCATTTTTAACATTCAAGCACAAGAAAAAGGGTAATCGACCTTAATATTGAGACGTAAAAGCACTTCGTTTTTTTAACATTGAAGCGCTCTCCCTGACCACCTGAGGGCACCACAGACTGTGGATGCATTTAAAAAAGCCTTAAAAGCCCTTCTTTTTTAAAAAAGCCTTTTTTTAAATATATGCATACTAGTTATAGCTATTTGGCTGTTCTAGTTTTTTTTATTTTTTTATTATCTTTTTATTTTTTTATTTTTATTTTTAATACACTGCAGCACTTTGAGATTGTTTACTCAATACAAAGTGCTTTTTACAAATAAAATCTATTATTATTAGTTCATACAAAATGTTTTTAGTGTAAAAATGACTCGTTTGACCTCAATAAAAACAACAACAAAATGCTTCATTTTTAACATTCAAGCATAAGAAAAAGGTTAATCGACCTTAATATTGAAACGTAAAAGCAGTTTTAGTAAAAAGAGTTATTTCAGACGAAAACCTGCAGATGAAATAATTACTACATGCTCATTTGACATTTCAACCTTAACTGCCGCACAGGTGTAAAAATAAGTAACCCACTACATATAATAAGAGGTAAAAAACAGTCAGGTTTTAGCACTGAAGTGCAAAAAGACGTAACACCATTGAAATTTTAACAACAAATTGTAAAAAGAAGTCAACCACTTCAATATCAAATAGAGATGCTTAGTTTTTAATATTCAAGATGCACAGTACAAATATGTTTTTAACAATTAAGTGTAAAAATAAATCAAGCACTTTAAGATTACCAGATAAATACGCTTAGTTTTAATATTAAAATGTATGTACTTTGTACAAAACGTTGTTAATATTCAAGTGTAAAAATGACTCATTTGACCTTAATAATAACAACAACAATAAATGCTTCACTTTTAACATTCTAGCCCAAGAAAAAGGGTAATCGACCTTAATATTGAGACGTAAAGGCGTTTCGTTTTTTTAACATTGAAGCGCTCTCCCTGACCACCTGAGGGCACCACAGACTGTGGATGCATTTAAAAAAGCCTTAAAAGCCCTTCTTTTAAAAAAAAAAAAAGCCTTTTTTTTTTAAATATGCATACTAGTTATAGCTATTTGGCTGTTCTAGTTTTTATTTTATTTTTTATTAGCTTTTTATTTGTTTATTTATTTATTTTTTAATACACTGCAGCACTTTGAGATTGTTTACTCAATACAAAGTGCTTTTTACAAATAAAATCTATTATTATTAGTTTAAACAAAATGTTTTTAGTGTAAAAATGACTCGTTTGACCTCAATAATAAAAACAACAACAAAATGCTTCATTTTTAACATTCAAGCACAAGAAAAAAAAGGGTAATCGACCTTAATATTGAGACGTAAAAGCACTCCGTTTTTTTAACATTGAAGCGCTCTCCCTGACCACCTGAGGGCACCACAGACTGTGGATGCATTTAAAAAAGGCTTAAAAGCCCTTCTTTTTAAAAAAGCCTTTTTTTTTAATATATGCATACTAGTTATAGCAGGGGTGGGCAATTAATTTTTACCGGGGGCCGCATGAGCAACCCGAGCACTGCTGGAGGGCCACATCGACAATATTTCAATTAAATTTTGCTCAATATTATTTTTGATATATACCGTAAGATAAATAATAATAATAATAATAATAATTAATAATAATAGTAATACTTCAACATAGTGTGTTTAACAGCATTCCATGACTAATATAAATAAATTAACATTAATAATAAATGACAGTAAAATAAGCACACGTATGACTGAGGAGTCATAGTGTAACTTTGTGTGGTGTTTGAGTTGTCCGACTTTTTGTGTGGCCATAAACGCACCAGTGGTTTAGTGGTATGCGTGTTGGTGACAGATGACAAGTTGGTTTTGGCCTGGTTTGTACGGCAGAAAATGACTAGTTTTTCCAGATAGAAGTGTTTTACTTATGTTTTTGGTGTAATTCTGGCCGAATATAAACAGTTTTGCTCAATAAAGTGATCGATATAATTCCTGTCCTCGAAGCATCTCGATAGACGTTACAATAATTGAACGGTGTTCAATTGAACGGTGTTGACGAACACCGTTAGGGCCGCTTGTTGTCACTGTCACTCAAAGTTGCATTGCAAAATTACATAGAATAAATATGTTTATTTTGTTTAGAATTCAGATGGGATTTGATTTGGTGCGCGGCATATATTTGCTGCGCGCAGCAGACGCTTGAGCAGTGCGCAATTGCGCAGGTACGCACCTTAGAGGGAATGTTGCATGGCAGTCCATGTCTTGTTGGAAACACGCCATTCTTCATCAACTTTTCTCTTTTTAGCGTCTCGGGTGTAAACCGTGCATCACTTGTCGCTGCATGTGCACCTTCACTCGCAGGTTACACACGGACACACGCCCATAAAGAATAATTTTCAAAATAAAAGCAGCACAGTTGTATTGCGCGCACGACATAGATGTTTTTTCAACTTTATTTTGTAATTAATGATTGCAGCTGTTCACATTCACTCACAATCACGCACACGCATACGTCCTCACGGAAGTAATACAAATAACGATTTTCAAAACAAAAGCAGCACCGTTGTATTGCACACTCGACATAGATACTTTTTTAAATTTATTTTGTAATTTATAATTGGCCTCACGCGGGCCGGACAGGGACGCACAAAGGGCCGGATGCGGCCCGCGGGCCGCAGAATGCCCAGGTCTGAGTTATAGCTATTTGGCTGTTCTAGTTTTTATTTTTTTATTTTCTTTTTATTTGTTTAATTTTTTTTTTTTTTAATTTTTTAATACACTGCAGCACTTTGAGATTGTTTACTCAATATAAAGTGCTTTTTACAAATAAAATCTATTATTAGTTCATACAAAATGTTTTTAGTGTAAAAATGACTCGTTTGACCTCAATAAAAACAACAACAAAATGCTTCATTTTTAACATTCAAGCATAAGAAAAAGGTTAATCGACCTTAATATTGAAACGTAAAAGCAGTTTTAGTAAAAAGAGTTATTTCAGACGAAAACCTGCAGATGAAATAATTACTGTATGCTCATTTGACATTTCAACCTTAACTGCCGCACAGGTGTAAAAAGAAGTAACCCACTACATATAATAAGAGGTAAAAAAACAGTCAGGTTTTAGCACTGAAGTGCAAAAAGACGTAACACCATTGAGATTCTAACAACAAAGTGTAAAAAGAAGTCAACCACTTCAATATCAAATAGAGATGCTTAGTTTTTAATATTCAAGATGCACAGTACAAATATGTTTTTAACAATTAAGTGTAAAAATAAATCAAGCACTTTAAGATTACCAGATAAATACGCTTAGTTTTAATATTAAAATGTATGTACTTTGTACAAAACGTTGTTAATATTCAAGAGTAAAAATGACTCATTTGACCTTAATAACAACAACAATAAATGCTTCACTTTTAACATTCAAGCACAAGAAAAAGGGTAATTGACCTTAATATTAAGACGTAAAAGCACTTAGTTTTTTTAACATTGAAGCGCTCTCCCTGGCCACTTGAGGGCACCAC
Source organism: Entelurus aequoreus (assembly GCF_033978785.1). Taxonomy (NCBI): domain Eukaryota; kingdom Metazoa; phylum Chordata; class Actinopteri; order Syngnathiformes; family Syngnathidae; genus Entelurus; species Entelurus aequoreus. Next base: position 2,814,255 of record NC_084746.1, read on the forward strand.
GGACTGTGGATGCTTTTAAAAAAGGCTTAAAAGCCCTTCTTTTTAAAAAAAGCCTTTTTTTAAATATATGCATACTAGTTATAGCTATTTGGCTGTTCTAGTTTTTTTTAATTTTTTTATTATCTTTTTATTTATTTATTTATTTTTTTAATACACTGCAGCACTTTGAGATTGTTTACTCAATATAAAGTGCTTTTTACAAATAAAATCTATTATTATTAGTTTATACAAAATGTTTTTAGTGTAAAAATGACTAATTTGACCTCAATAATAAAAACAACAACAAAATGCTTCATTTTTAACATTCAAGCACAAGAAAAAGGGTAATCGACCTTAATATTGAAACGTAAAAGCAGTTTTAGTAAAAAGAGTTATTTCAGACGAAAACCTGCAGATGAAATAATTACTGTATGCTCATTTGACATTTCAACCTTAACTGCCACACAGGTGTAAAAAGAAGTAACCCACTACATATAATAAGAGGTAAAAAAACAGTCTGGTTTTAGCACTGAAGTGCAAAAAGACGTAACACCATTGACATTCTAACAACAAAGTGTAAAAAGAAGTCAACCACTTCAATATGAAATAGAGATGCTTAGTTTTTAATATTCAAGATGCACAGTACAAATATGTTTTTAACAATTAAGTGTAAAAATAAATCAACCACTTTAAGATTACCAGATAAATACGCTTAGTTTTAATATTAAAATGTATGTAGTTTGTACAAAACGTTGTTAATATTCAAGTGTAAAAATGACTAATTTGACCTTAATAATAACAATAAATGCTTCACTTTTAACATTCAAGCACAAGAAAAAGGGTAATTGACCTTAATATTAAGACGTAAAAGCACTTAGTTTTTTTAACATTGAAGCGCTCTCCCTGACCACCTGAGGGCACCACAGACTGTGTATGCTTATAAAAAAGGCTTAAAAGCCCTTCTTTTTTAAAAAAACCTTTTTTTTAAATATATGCATACTAGTTATAGCTATTTGGCTGTTCTAGTTTTTTTATTTTTTATTATCTTTTTATTTGTTTATTTTATTTTATTTTATTTTTTTAATACACTGCAGCACTTTGAGATTGTTTACTCAATATAAAGTGCTTTTTACAAATAAAATCTATTATTATTAGTTTATACAAAATGTTTTTAGTGTAAAAATGACTCATTTGACCTCAATAATAAAAACAACAACAAAATGCTTCATTTTTAACATTCAAGCATAAGAAAAAGGGTAATCGACCTTAATATTGAAACGTAAAAGCAGTTTTAGTAAAAAGAGTTATTTCAGACAAAAACCTGCAGTTGAAATATTTACTAAATGTTCATTTGACATTTCAACCTTAACTGCCACACAGGTGTAAAAAGAAGTAACCCACTACATATAATAAGAGGTAAAAAAACAGTCTGGTTTTAGCACTGAAGTGCAAAAAGATGTAACACCATTGAAATTTTAACAGCAAAGTGCAAAAAGAAGTCAACCACTTCAATATCAAATAAAAATACTTGGTTTTTAATATTCAAGATGCACAGTGCAAACAATTAAGTGTAAAAATAAATCAACCACTTTAAGTTTACCAGGTAAATACGCTTGGTTTTAATATTAAAATGTATGTAGTTTATACAAAATGTTTTTAATATTCAAGTGTAAAAATGACAAATTTGACCTCAATAATAACAACTACAACAACAAATACGTCATTTTTAACATTCAAGCATAAGAAAAAGGGTAATCGACCTTAATATTGAGACGTAAAAGCGCTTAGTTTTTTTAACATTGAAGCGCTCTCCCTGACCACCTGAGGGCACCACAGACTGTGTATGCTTTTAAAAAAGCCTTTTTTTAGATATATGCATACTAGATGTAGCTATTTGGCTGTTCTAGTTTTTATTTTTTTTAATTTCTTTATTATCTTTTTATTTATTTATTTTTATTTTATTTTATTTTTTTAATACACTGTAGCACTTTGAGATTGTTTACTCAATATAAAGTGCTTTTTACAAATAAAATCTATTATTATTATTATTAGCTTATACAAAATGTTTTTAATATTCAAGTGTAAAAATGACAAATTTGACCTCAATAATAGCAACCACAACAACAAATACTTCATTTTTAACATTCAAGCATAAGAAAAAGGGTAATCGACCTTAATATTGAGACGTAAAAGCGCTTTGTTTTTTTAACATTGAAGCGCTCTCCCTGACCACCTGAGGGCACCACAGACTGTGGATGCTTTTAAAAAAGCCTTTTTTTTTTTTTTAGATATATGCATACTAGTTATAGCTATTTGGCTGTTCTAGTTTTTATTTTTATTTTTTAATACACTGTAGCACTTTGAGATTGTTTACTCAATATAAAGTGCTTTTTACAAATAAAATCTATTATTATATAATAATAAAATAAAATGTTTTTAATATTCAAGTGTAAAAATGACAAATTTGACCTCAATAATAACAACAACAACAAATGCTTCACTTTTAACATTCAATCACAAGAAAAAGGTTAATCGACCTTAATATGGAGACGTAAAAGCGCTTTGTTTTTTTTAACATTGAAGCGTAAAAATAAGTTAACTCACGCTAATAATAAAACATAAAAACGTTCCGCTTTTAACATTCAAGCATAAAAAAATCAAGTTAATCGACCTGAATAACAAGGCGTAAAAAAACCCTCCGTTTTTAAAATTCAAGCGTAAAAAAAATCGTTAACCAACCCTTAATAACAAGATGTGAAACGCTTCGTTTTTAACATTCACGGAAAAACTGACGCTCAAAATAAAACAAAAATGCAGTTTTTAACATTCAAGTGAAAGAAAAATAGTTGTCACTTTAGAACGTAAATCAATAGAAAACGTAATTTTAATTTTAGTGACCCATTTGGTGCCTCTGGACAAAAGTAATACCTACTCAGTGGCCTAGTGGTTAGAGTGTCCGCCCTGAGATGGGGTAGGTTGCGAGTTCAAACCCCGGCCGAGTCATAACAAAGACTATAAAAATGGGAGCCATTACCTCCCTGCTTGGCACTCAGCATCAAGGCTTGGAATTGGGGGTTAAATCACCAAAAATGATTCCCGGGCGTGGCCACCGCTGCTGCTCACTGCTCCCCTCACCTCCCAGGGGGTGAACAAGGGTGATGGGTCAAATGCAGAGGGTAATTTCACCACACTTAGTGGTACTTTAACTTTGACTTTATTATAATAACCTTCGCAAAATAGTCATCAAAAGCCAAAAGAACATGAAATTGTGGTCTAAATGTTAGATGTGACTTTTCAAAGTTGGCTCCTCCACTTACCCTGGAGTCAAATTTGGTCCATTTAAGCGGGCAGCCGCCTTTCGGGGGAACGGTGGGGCTGGCGGTGGTGTTGACGGGCGCCGACGACCCGCGCTTGCACATGAACTGGTGCTCTTCGCCGCAGTTGGAACCGCGCCACAAGCCTGGGAGCAAAGTGGCGTTAGGCACGGCGTTCCACTCGCAGCACTCTTGAAGGGACTCACCCAAAAAGTAGTTCAAAGTAACACAGTTCTTATCGTAGGAGTTGGGATCGGGTTGGTCCTCGTCCCATCTTTGGTACCCCACGGAAGTACCATCCATCCACCTTTGAAGAACACACCACAACAATGGAACATAACTTATTTTTGCATTGTCACTATGTTAAAAGCATACCGCGTATTCTAGGGTGTGTTCCGTAAACTCACTATATATAACACGTTTATTTATGAGCTGAAGTGCATGAGAAAATGGGAAAAAGTGATGTTTTTTCGAGCAGGGGAACGATGATTTATATAATGCAGGGGTCACCAACCTTTTTGAAACAAAGAGCTACTTCTTGGGTAGTGATTAATGCGAAGGGCTACCAGTTTGATACACACTTAGATAAATTGCCAGAAATAGCCAATTTGCTCAATTTACCTTTAACTCTATGTTATTATTAATAATTGATGATATTTACACTTAATTGAACGGTTTAAAAGAGGAGAAAACACGAAAAAAATGACAATTAAATTTTTAAACATAGTTTATCTTCAATTTCGACTCTTTAAAATTCAAAATTCAACCGAAAAAAAGAAGAGAAAAACTAGCTAATTCGAATTTTTTTGAAAAAATTAAAAACATTTTTTATGGAACATCATTAGTAATTTTTCCTGTTTAAGATTAATTTTAGAATTTTGATAACATGTTTTAAATAGGTTAAAATCCAATCTACACTTTGTTAGAATATATAACAAATTGGACCAAGCTATATTTCTAACAAAGACAAATCATTATTTCTTCTAGATTTTCCAGAACAAAATTTTTAAAAGAAATTCAAAAGACTTTGAAATAAGATTCAAATTTAATTCTACAGATTTTCTAGATTTGCCGGATCCAAATAAGTGTGTACAAAATATCAAATTGTGTGTACTATTAGTGCGCGTGTACTACTAAGAGTGCGTGTACAATTGGTAACGAGTACAAAAGTGGTGCAGACTGCCATATTTAAATGAGGCTTTTACGCGTATACAGGCTGGAGGGGAAGAAGGAGAAGCAAACTGTATTAACCTTGTAGATTGTTATAGCAACAATAGGTTAAGCTTTGTCAGTGTGCCGTGCGTTAGCTAGTTTCCCCTAGGGCAGGGGTGTCAAACAGCCCGCGAACAGGTTTTATGTGGGATGAGTTTGTGAATGTATATGTACAGTATGTGTATATGTATGTTTGTACAGTGAATGTATATGTACATGTATGTGTATATGTATGTTTGTACAGTGAATGTATATGTACATGTATGTGTATATGTATGTTTGTACAGTGAATGTATATGTACATGTATGTGTATATGTATGTTTGTACAGTGAATGTATATGTACATGTATGTATATATGTATGTTTGTACAGTGAATGTATATGTACAGTATGTGTATATGTATGTTTGTACAGTGAATGTATATGTACATGTATATGTATGTTTGTACAGTGAATGTATATGTACATGTATGTATATATGTATGTTTGTACAGTGAATGTATATGTACATGTATGTGTATATGTATGTTTGTACAGTGAATGTATATGTACATGTATGTATATATGTATGTTTGTACAGTGAATGTATATGTACATGTATGTTTGTACAGTGAATGTATATGTATATGTATGTTTGTACAGTGAATGTATATGTACATGTATGTGTATATGTATGTTTGTACAGTGAATGTATATGTACATGTATGTGTATATGTATGTTTGTACAGTGAATGTATATGTACATGTATGTATATATGTATGTTTGTACAGTGAATGTATATGTACAGTATGTGTATATGTATGTTTGTACAGTGAATGTATATGTACAGTATGTGTATATGTATGTTTGTACAGTGAATGTATATGTACATGTATATGTATGTTTGTACAGTGAATGTATATGTACATGTATGTATATATGTATGTTTGTACAGTGAATGTATATGTACATGTATATGTATATGTATGTTTGTACAGTGAATGTATATGTACAGTATGTGTACATGTATGTTTGTACAGTGAATGTATATGTACATGTATATGTATGTTTGTACAGTGAATGTATATGTACAGTATGTGTATATGTATGTTTGTACAGTGAATGTATATGTACATGTATGTGTATATGTATGTTTTGACAGTGAATGTATATGTACATGTATGTGTATATGTATGTTTGTACAGTGAATGTATATGTACAGTATGTGTATATGTATGTTTGTACAGTGAATGTATATGTACAGTATGTGTATATGTATGTTTGTACAGTGAATGTATATGTACATGTATATGTATGTTTGTACAGTGAATGTATATGTACATGTATGTATATATGTATGTTTGTACAGTGAATGTATATGTACATGTATATGTATATGTATGTTTGTACAGTGAATGTATATGTACAGTATGTGTATATGTATGTTTGTACAGTGAATGTATATGTACAGTATGTGTATATGTATGTTTGTACAGTGTATGTATATGTACATGTATGTGTATATGTATGTTTGTACAGTGAATGTATATGTACAGTATGTGTACATGTATGTTTGTACAGTGAATGTATATGTACATGTATATGTATGTTTGTACAGTGAATGTATATGTACAGTATGTGTATATGTATGTTTGTACAGTGAATGTATATGTACATGTATGTGTATATGTATGTTTGTACAGTGAATGTATATGTACAGTATGTGTATATGTATGTTTGTACAGTGAATGTATATGTACAGTATGTGTATATGTATGTTTGTACAGTGAATGTATATGTACATGTATATGTATGTTTGTACAGTGAATGTATATGTACATGTATGTATATATGTATGTTTGTACAGTGAATGTATATGTACATGTATATGTATATGTATATGTATGTTTGTACAGTGAATGTATATGTACAGTATGTGTATATGTATGTTTGTACAGTGAATGTATATGTACAGTATGTGTATATGTATGTTTGTACAGTGTATGTATATGTACATGTATGTGTATATGTATGTTTGTACAGTGAATTTATATGTACATGTATGTGTATATGTATGTTTGTACAGTGAATGTATATGTACAGTATGTGTATATGTATGTTTGTACAGTGAATGTATATCTACAGTATGTGTATATGTATGTTTGTACAGTGAATGTATATCTACAGTATGTGTATATGTATGTTTGTACAGTGAATGTATATGTACATGTATATGTATATGTATGTTTGTACAGTGAATGTATATGTACAGGATGTGGATATGTATGTTTGTACAGTGAATGTATATGTACATGTATATGTATGTTTGTACAGTGAATGTATATGTACAGTATGTGTATATGTATGTTTGTACAGTGAATGTATATGTACATGTATATGTATGTTTGTACAGTGAATGTATATGTACAGTATGTGTATATGTATGTTTGTACAGTGTATGTATATGTACATGTATGTGTATATGTATGTTTGTACAGTGAATGTATATGTACATGTATGTATATATGTATGTTTGTACAGTGAATGTATATGTACATGTATGTTTGTACAGTGAATGTATATGTATATGTATGTTTGTACAGTGAATGTATATGTACATGTATGTGTATATGTATGTTTGTACAGTGAATGTATATGTACATGTATGTGTATATGTATGTTTGTACGGTGAATGTATATGTACAGTATGTGTATATGTATGTTTGTACAGTGAATGTATATGTACATGTATGTATATATGTATTTTTGTACAGTGAATGTATATGTACATGTATATGTATGTTTGTACAGTGAATGTATATGTACAGTATGTGTATATGTATGTTTGTACAGTGAATGTATATGTACATGTATGTGTATATGTATGTTTGTACAGTGAATGTATATGTACAGTATGTGTATATGTATGTTTGTACAGTGAATGTATATGTACATGTATGTGTATATGTATGTTTGTACAGTGAATGTGTATGTACAGTATGTGTATATGTATGTTTGTACAGTGAATGTATATTTACATGTATGTGTATATGTATGTTTGTACAGTGAATGTATATGTACAGTATGTGTATATGTATGTTTGTACAGTGAATGTATATGTACATGTATGTATATATGTATGTTTGTACAGTGAATGTATATGTACATGTATGTATATATGTATGTTTGTACAGTGAATGCGCGTGTGGATGATTCAGATGTTAATTGTGTGAAGTGAAGTGAATTATATTTATATAGCGCTTTTCTCTAGTGACTCAAAGCGCTTTACATAGTGAAACCCAGTATCTAAGTTACATTTAAACCAGTGTGGGTGGCACTGGGAGCAGGTGGGCAAAGTGTCTTGCTCAAGGACACAACGGCAGTGACTAGCCGGGATCGAACCTGGAACCCTCAAGTTGCTGGCACGGCCACTCTACCAACCGAGCTATACCAACGCCCCAATTGTTTTTATAGGATTTTTTCAGTTATTCCTACTCACCAAAATGAGCCGTCAAGGTCCACGGACAAACCTATGTAGTAAGTCCCATAGCTTCTGGACACCTATATCCACGCATGCAGACCAAAAACAAAAATCACATAAGCATTAACAGTTTGTGACTTGGTGTCGGCGTTCATACCTGTTTCCATAGGAAGATGCCCTCGGCTTCACTGCTGATGGACACCAGATCGCCGTGTCTCTGCTGGCAGAAATGACGAGCATCTTCCATAGCCTTGGAGTCTCTGTTGATGTAATACTGACTGCCTCTCCACTGCAACCAACCATCTGAGGTCTCGTTATACACTGGAAGAGTCGGGTCAGAAACATGGGTTACCTGACCATCACCTGTGCACATGCCTGTAGTAGAGCGTGTACTAAGTCCCATCTTAAAACTCATTTGTATACTCTAGCCTTTAAATAGACCCCCCTTTTAGACCAGTTGATCTGCCGTCTCTCTTTTCTGCTCGGGACCCAGGGTGGACCACTCATCTGTGCATCAGTTGGGGATGTCTCTGCGCTGCTGACCTGTCTCCACTCAAGATGATCTCCTGCTGGCCCCACTATGGGCTGGACTCTCACACTATTAACTAGATCCACTATGGACTGGACTCTCACACTATTAACTAGATCCACTATGGACTGGACTCTCACTATTATGTTAAATCCACTATGGACTGGACTCTCACTATTATGTTAGATCCACTATGGACTGGACTCTCACACTATTAACTAGATCCACTATGGACTGAACTCTCACACTATTAACTATAGTGGATTGGACTCTCACACTATTATGTTAGATCCACTATGGACTGGACTCTCACACTATTAACTAGATCCACTATGGACTGGTCTCTCACACTATTAACTAGATCCACTATGAACTGGACTCTCACACTATTATGTTAGATCCACTATGGACTGGACTCTCACACTATTATGTTAGATCCACTATGGACTGGACTCTCACACTATTATGTTAGATCCACTATGGACTGGACTCTCACACTATTATGTTAGATCCGCTATGGACTGGACTCTCACACTATTAATTAGATCCACTATGGACTGGACTCTCACACTATTATGTTAGATCCACTATGGACTGGACTCTCACACTATTATGTTAGATCCACTATGGACTGGACTCTCACAATATTATGCTAGATCCACTATGGACTGGACTCTCACAATATTATGCTAGATCCACTATGGACTGGACTCTCACAATATTATGCTAGATCCACTCGACGTCCATTGCACCGGTCGCCCAGGGTGGAGAGGGTCCCCACATCTGCGGTCCCCTCCAAGGTTTCTCATTGTCATCCCATTGGGTTGAGTTTTTTCTTGCCCTGATGTGGGATCTGTTGTGGCTTGTGCAGCCCTTTGAGACACTCGTAATTTAGGGCTATATAAAGAAAACATTGATTGATACTAACCTAGTGCAGTATCGTTGGGAGGTGGCTTGGGAGTCACTCCTGTAATAGAAAAAAAGGTAAATGATAGTAGATAATAGTTGCAGCTTCAATCAATCATCTCACCTGCGCGGATCTGACAGAGCCAGTCGTTGTAACTCTCACAGTGAACATCATTCCAGGACCCGCTGTCATCGGATCGATAAATCCGGAATTCAGTGCACGATTCAGAATTTTGAAAATTGTTTGGCTCTCCTTCCTGCCAGTGTTGGTAGTTTACCTGTATGGAAAAAATTAATGAATAAAAAAAACATGTGAATTGAATGAATGAATACAGTGAAATGTCCTAATTTATTCAGTGGAAATTGAACGTCCTGCAAATATATGCCTTTTTTATTTATATTTTTTTACGTGATTGTAATTATTTTGTTTTCCTTTGATTCAATTTTTTTTTTTTTTAAATATATATGCCTCAAAAGATCGTCAACTTTACTTCTGCTTTGCCGTCTTTTTGTGATGCCACCATAACACGCCAATGACAGCATGGATAAAAAGTGTGATGCTAACCTTGTGTTGTCCTGATACCAATATTTTGGCACCGGTACCGGTACTAAAATTATTTCGATACTTTTCGGTACTTTTCTAAAAAAAAGGGGACCACAAAAATGGCATTTTTTGCTTTATTTTAACATAAAATTTTCAGGTACATGAAACATATGTTTATTATTGCAAGTTTGTCCTTAAATAAAATAGTGAACATACTAGACAACTTGTCTTTTAGTAGTAAGTAAACAAACAAAGACTCCTAATTAGTCTGCTGACGTATGCAGTAACATATTGTGTCATTTTCCATTCTATTATTTTGTACACATTATTAAGGACAAACTGTAAAAATTGATTATTAATCTACTTGTTCATTTACTGTTAATATCTGCTTACTTTCTCTTTCAACATGTTCTATCTACACTTCTGTTAAAATGTAATAATCACTTATTCTTCTCTTCTTTGATACTTTACATTAGTTTTGGATGATACCACACATGTAGGTATCAATCCGATACCAAGTAGTTACAGGATCATACATTGGTCATATTCAAACTCCTCATGTGTCCAGGGACATATTTACTGACTTAATAAACATAATATAATTGTTTTTTTTTAATTAAAGAAGATGTTGTGATGCCAAAAAATATTGGCTTGATCATAATAGTATTGACTAGACACGCTCCAGTACTTGGTATCATTACAGTGGATGTCAGGTGTCGATCCACCAATGGAATTTGTTTATATTTTCACGCGGGCGTTTCAGTGTTATAACTTCACCTTTATCTTTACTTTTTACACCAAAATGCGTCCATTCTCCCTTTTCTGTCTACACACTGTGTCTGCTTGTAAGTACTCAGTGATTGTGTGCTGCCGAACATGCTCCTCTGCTCGTAAAACCAGCAATGGCACGACGTGACGACGACATTAGTATCGTGGTACGATACTAATACCGGTATACCGTACAACCCTAAGCTAACCATACAAACGGTAAATCGCAGCGTAATGGCTTGATTTAATTTGATTACTATAAGCATTAAAGTAATAGTAGAGTGGAAAAACTAATTTATTGGACTTTATATGCTTAATTGTGTTTCATTGTATCCATTAAACCATATCCAATTGTATTTAGAATTTGCAAAGTATGTGAAAATACCGTCTAAACGTCACAAAATGCCATCCTATTAGTCGTCATCGAAGTAAGAGCAGACATTGTACAGTAAGTTATCATTTTATCATGTTTGTATTTCTTGCTTAGCACTTAGCAATACAGCTACATGATGCTATAGTGTTTCACTAAAGCCGGATCTGTTTAGCAGAGCTTCTAAAACAGGAAGATATGAACATCCTATCAGTTGTCATCGAAGTAAGAGCAGACATTGTACAGTAAGTTATCATTTTATTTTGTTTGTAGTTTGTATTTCTTGCTTAGCACTTAGCAATACAGCTACATGATGCTATAGTGTTTCACTAAAGCCGGATCTATTTAGCAGAGCTTCTAAAACAGGAAGATATGAACATCGTATCAGTTGTCATCGAAGTAAGAGCAGACATTGTACAGTAAGTTATAATTTTATTTTGTTTGTAGTTAGTATTTCTTGCTTAGCACTTAGCAATACAGCTACATGATGCTATAGTGTTTCACCATACTTGCCAACCTTGAGACCTCCGATACCGGGAGGTGGGAGGTGGGGCGGGGGGCGTGGTTAAGGGCGTGGTTAATAGGGGAGTATATTTACAGCTAGAATTCACCAACTCAAGTATTTCATATATATATATATACTTATATATATGTATGAAATACTTGACTTTCAGTGACTTCTAGCTATATATATATATATATATATGTATATATATTTATTTTATTATACATATAAATAAAATAAATACTTGAATTTCAGTGTTCCGGGGGCTATCCAGTAGATGGCAGTATTGTCCTGTTTAACTTCTCCGTTCATGACTCGGCCACCGTGTTCAATGGAGAAGTCTGTTCTACAAAATAATATACAGGCAACATAATTACATACCCCTTCCCCTTCGAACTGTCCTGGATGAACTGAAATTCTTGTTTCCATTCGTTTTGGAACTTGCAAGCGTATTTCTTCATCTTGCTCGTCGACGGCGTCGCCATGTCTGTAACTTCCTCGTTCGTCTGCTTCGTCTCCTTGTTGCGTGCGCAGTTGTGCACTCTACTCTCTAAAAGCCCTAGATGTTATGACGTCATTGGGCAGGCAAGCTGTTTATATTGTGGGAAAGCGGACGTGAGAACAGGCTGTCCCCACTCAGGTCCGCATTGAGCTGGAGGGGGCGTGGCCTCCAGCTCCGGCTGAATACCGGGAGTTTGGCGGGAGAAAATTTCTGCCGGGAGGTTATCGGGAGAGGCGCTGAATACCGGGAGTCTCCCGCTAAAAACGGGAAGGGTTGGCAAGTATGGTTTCACTAAAACCGGATCTGTTTAGCAGAGCTTCTAAAAGTTGTAGCTCAACCTCCTTATATTCAGGATCAACAATATAAGGTTCCGGATCATAATTCTGCCCAAAGTATGTTTGTAATTGTTGTTGGCTCTCACAAAGTCTGCACAATTTGCATTGTTTTTGGCGGGAAAGGGATCTGCGGTCCCTACCATTACGTCACGCGTCCTTATTGTCTCTCTAAATGAAAATCCGTGAGATTGACACTATTTTGATCATATCTAGTTACTTGCAAACGTTGTAAACGTCATACATCAGATATGTATGATAGTAGCTTCAATATAGAGGCCACTTGATTTCCACTCTACTGGTACTTTATTGCCTTTCAAAAACGATTTGAATACAAAATACTAAAACTACGTTAATACATTGTTTGCTCTGCATTAGCACCTTTTAGGCATCTTTACAGGGTGAGTGGTTGTACTTTGGTTGACTTTTAAGAAGGTTAAACATAATGCAATAAAATATAATTGAAAAAATAAATAAATTACTCACTGCGGATCCATCGCTCCACACAAAGCCAGTGCTTGGGTCAGCAATATGGAGTCCAATCCAGGCCTTCCCATGGCTGTGACAAGTAACATAAAAAAAAAGTTAATCAGGACACACAAAGTATGAACTAACAATATTGACCACAAAAAATGGCATTATTGGCTTTATTTTAACATAAAATCTTAGGGTACATTAAACATGTTTATTATTGCAAGTTTGTCCTTAAATAAAATAGTGAACATACTAGACAACTTGTCTTGTAGTAGTAAGACAACAAACAAAGCCTCCTAATTTTGTCAAAATTATTAAGGACAAGTGGTAGAAAATGAATTATTAATCTACTTGTTCATTTACTGTTAATATCTGCTTACTTTCTCTTTTAACATGTTCTATCTACACTTCTGTTAAAATGTAATAATCACTTATTCTTCTCTTCTTTGATACTTTACATTAGTTTTGGATGATACCACATGTGTCCAGGGACACATTTACCGAGTTTATAAACATGATATACATTTTTTTTTAAACGAAAGAAGATGTGATACCAAAAAATCATAGTATTATCCACTAGATACGCTACTGTACTTGGTATCATTACCGTGGATGTTAGGTGTAGATCCACCAATGGCGTTTGTTTACATTTTGACGCCGGTGAGCTACGGTGTGTAGTGAAGCATGTTTAGCTTTCCTCGTCCTGCAGTGATAAAGATACTTGTAAGAAACATACTTTATTTGTCGCCATGGAAGCGAGGATTAGTGGTTTAGAAGTAGCTAAAACACGGCCGACTGCGGATGGACGTTAGCCGCTAGCTAGCCATGTCTTAAAGCACCTCTTCCTGAGGGTGTTTCCGTGTTATAACTTCACCTTTATCGTTAATTTGTACACCAAAACGGGTTGTCTCCCTTTTCTGTCTACACACGGTGTCTGTTTGTGTGTACTCTGTGATTGTGCGCTGCTGAACATGCTCGTCTGCTCGTAAACCAGGGGGGGGGGGGGGGATGATTGGTACTTTTCAGAGGCGGTATAGTAATATGATTCATTAGTATCGCGGTACCATACTAATACCAGTATACCGTACAACCCTAGTCTGCTATTTAAAGGTGTCCTACCGTCCTACAAAGAGCTCAGAGCTACTGTGGATGCTGAGAAGATCTCCTCCAATGGCCCTGCAGTAATCTCTGGCCTCAAACCAAGTCTTCTCTCCATCACGGGGCCCTGTAAAGAACTGGAGAGCAAGACCTTACTGATTATAGGAGTCTGTACAGCAGAGAGCACAAGCTCAGCTGTGAATGCGCCCTAAAATTCAGTCAGCAATGAATAAATAGTGGGGCAGCACAAGCACCTGGGAGTCCACCTGAACAGCAGACTGGACTGGAAGGACAACAGCAAAGCTGTTTTACAAGAAGGGCATGAGGAAGTTTAGGTCTTTTAATGTGTGCAGGAAGCTGTTGGAGGTCTTTTATCAGTCTGTTGTGGCCAGTGCCCTGTACTTTGCACTGCTTTGTTGGGGGAGCAGCACCAGCAGAAGGGACTTAAACCGGATTGACAAAATGAGAGACAGGAGGACACTGGACAAACTGCTGGCCATCATGGACAATCCTGCCCACCCACTCCACCAGACAATTGAGGGACAATGGAGCTCATACTCCAACAGGCTCCTTCAGCTTCTTTCCCACAGTGTTCCGTTCAAGAACTCCTTCATTCCACACTCCATCCAGCTGTATAATCACTCGCCAAACATAAATAGATTAAATCTGTCTATTACCTGACCCTTTCTATGTTAGCTACCTCTCTTTGTTTATAATGTCTATTTTCTGCTGGATCTACTCTCTATTGCAGGGGTCACCAACCTTTTTGAAAGCAAGAGCTACTTCTTGGGTAGTGATTAATGCGAAGGGCTACCAGTTTGATACACACTTAGATAAATTGCCAGAAATAGCCAATTTGCTCAATTTACCTTTAACTCTATGTTATTATTAATAATTAATGATATTTACACTTAATTGAACGGTTTAAAAGAGGAGAAAACACGAAAAAAAATGACAATTAAATTTTGAAACATAGTTTATCTTCAATTTCGACTCTTTAAAATTCAAAATTCAACCGAAAAAAAGAAGAGAAAAACTAGCTAATTCGAATCTTTTTGAAAAAATTAAAAAAAAAATTTATGGAACATCATTAGTAATTTTTCCTGATTAAGATTAATTTTAGAATTTTGATGACATGTTTTAAATAGGTTAAAATCCAATCTGCACTTTGTTAGAATATATAACAAATTGGACCAAGCTATATTTCTAACAAAGACAAATCATTATTTCTTCTAGATTTTCCAGAACAAATTTTTTTAAAGAAATTCAAAAGACTTTGAAATAAGATTCAAATTTGATTCTACAGATTTTCTAGATTTGCCGGAATAATTTTTTTGAATTTTAATCATAATAAGTTTGAAGAAATATTTCACAAATAGTCTTTGTCGAAAAAACAGAAGCTAAAATGAAGAATTAAATTCAAATGTATTTATTATTCTTTACAATAAAAAAAATAAATTTACTTGAACATTGATTTAAAATGTCAGGAAAGAAGAGGAAGGAATTTAAAAGGTAAAAAGGTATATGTGTTTAAAAATCCTAAAACCATTTTTAAGGTTGTATTTTTTCTCTAAAATTGTCTTTCTGAAAGTTATAAGAAGCAAAGAAAACAAATTAATAAATTTATTTAAACAAGTGAAGACCAAGTCTTTAAAATATTTTCTTGGATTTTCAAATTCTATTTGAGTTTTGTCTCTCTTAGAATTAAAAATGTCGGGCAAAGTGAGACCAGCTTGCTAGTAAATAAATACAATTTTAAAAATAGAGGCAGCTCACTGGTAAGTGCTGCTATTTGAGCTATTTTTAGAACAGGCCAGCGGGCTACTCATCTGGTCCTTACGGGCGACCTGGTGCCCGCGGGCACCGCGTTGGTGACCCCTGCTCTATTGTATGCTGCAGCTGTCACATATACTGTAATATTGTACATGGTAATTGTTATATATTGTATATATTATATACAAATATAATATTATACATCAGTACATATCATATACTGTATATATAATAGGGCAGCACGATGGAAGAGGGTTTAGTGCGTCTGCCTCCCAATACGAAGGTCCTGGGTTCGATCCTGCGCTCGGGATCTTTCTGTGTGGAGTTTGCATGTTCTCCCCGTGACTGCGTGGGTTCCCTCCGGGTACTCCGGCTTCCTCCCACCTCCAAAGACACGCACCTGGGGATAGGCCCCTCCCGCCTCCAAAGACATGCACCTGGGGATAGGTTGATTGGCAACACTAAATGGGCCCTAGTGTGGGAATGTGAGTGTGAATGTTGTCTGTCTGTCTGTGTTGGCCCTGCGATGAGGTGGCGACTTGTCCAGGGTGTACCCCGCCTTCCACCCGAATGCAGCTGAGATAGGCTCCAGCACCCCCCCCCGCCAGCCCAAAAAGGACAAGCGGTAGGAAATGGATGGATGGATGTATATGTAATAGGGCTGGGAATCTTTGGGTGTCCCACGATTCGATTCAAAATCGATTCTTGGGGTCACGATTCGATTCAGAATCGATTTTTTTTCAATTCAACACGACTCTCGATTCAAAAACGATTTTTAAAATTTTTTTTGAATGAAAACAATGCACAACAATACCATAATAATGCAATACAATTTCAAAACAAAACCAGACCCAGCAACATTCAGAATAGCAATAAACAGAGCAATTTAGAGCAATTGAGGACACAAAAACATGACACGGAACAATCTAAAAGTAGTGAGACAAAAATGAATATTATCAACAACAGTATCAATATTAGTAACAATTTCAACATAGCAGTGATTAAAAATCCCTCATTGATATTATCATTACAAACATTAATTTAAAAAAAAAATACAAAAAATGAACAATAGTGTCACAGTGGCTTCGATTACATCGCATCTCATAAACTAAATGTCTAATGATAATGTCAAGGAGGGATTTTTAATCAATGCTATGTTGAAATTGTAACTAATATTGATACTGTTGTTGATAATATTCATTTTTGTTTCACTACTTTTAGATTGTTCCGTGTCATGTTTGTGTCTCCTCTCAATTGCTCTGTTTATTGCAGTTTTGAGTGTTGCTGGGTTGGGTTTGCTTTTGGAATTGGATTGCATTGTTATGGTATTGCTGTGTATTGTTTTTGTTGAATTGATAAATTAAAATAAATAAATAAATAAAATAAAATAAATATTTAAAAAAATAAATTTAAAAAATCGATTTTTAAAAAATCAGAATCGATTCTGAATCGCACAACGTGAGAATCGCGATTCGAATTCGAATCGATTTTTTCCCACACCCCTAATATGTAATATGTAAATATTACATATATGTTATATTTTATATTGCTACTACGGTAGATTTTTAGTCTACTTTATACTTGCATTATCCTTTCCATCCTTTGTAACTGAGCTACTGTGTGGAACAGTTTTCCTTGTGGATCATTAAAGTTTGTCTAAGTCTAATGAATGCAATAGGAGGAAACAGACATCATGGTTAAGCGGTACCTTGGAGCAGAGGTTTCTTGTTCCAGATCGGATCCAGCCCTCGGCACACTGAGGGGGGATGACAGTAGGCGGCGGGGGCGTTAACACGGCCCCTTCAGCCAGATGCTTGCAGATGTATTTCTCCTTATTGGTGCAGGGCAGCAGATCCCACAGCCCGGCCAAAATCCCTGTTGTCATGGCAACGCAGCCTTGTCTACTCCCTTTTTGGAGGAACACGGTAAGAATGATGGCGTTCCTGTCAACGCATCCACTTGGGAGAAAAAAAAAAGGAAACGCTCACCGGGCATTTCATTGTTCCAGTGCGTAAATCGGACCGCCTGGTCGCTGGTCCACACAAACGTGTCATGGTCTTTCTGGTTGGAGAGGCCCAGCCAGAAGTACTTCTCAGGTCTCACTCCTACCAAGCTGACCAAGAATGCGTTGTCCACCCTTGGAAAAAGTCGCAAAATCATCACCATCTCGTCGACTTGTTGAAAGACCATGTTTTTTAAATCCGAATACATATGAATAAACAGATCTCATAGTTTTGGGATGGATACCAACATTTGGTACACTAAGTCAGACTGTTCCTAAGAACAATTTTCCATGCCATCTAGGGGTGTAACGGTGTATTTGTATTGAACCGTTTCGGTACGGGGGTTCCGGTCCGGTTCGGAGGTGTACCGAACGAGTTTCCACACGGACATATTAAGTAGCGTAACGCACGTTGTGTAAACAATGCACACCGAGGCACAACACACGGCATGCTAGCAGCTAACGGGCTAGGATAGACTGACCATACGTCCTCTTTTCACCGGACATGTCCTCTTTTGCGGAGCTGTCAGGGCGGAGTTTCTTAAATGCCTCAAATGTCCGGCATTTTGAGTTAGGGTTGCGTGTATTTTTAATGTACGTTCAGGGTTAAGAAGGGGTTAAAAACAAAACAAAGCAGCAGCATTGGTGATGGAGGGGCAGAGACAGAGAGAGAGAGAGAGTTATGATAAACGCGCATGCGTCGCCAGGCTCTGCTTTTTATCCATAGATTTATCACATTTAATTTTTTATTATCTATAGCAGGGGTGTCAAAAGTGTGCATTTGCGGCCCACAGCTAATGTTTTAAAGGCCCACGGCACATTCTAAAAATACTACTAAAATAAACAAAAACATAACAAAAGTGAAATAAAAAAGCTTAAAGGTTAAATGTAATTTACAAAAAGTTGCAATGTTGACTAATAAAACAAAGCTGGGTTTTTTTTCTTTCAAACTATCAGTGCTCAAAACATAATATTGAATCAAAATATCCAAGGTTCCGATTACTTCACATCAAATATTCCACTAAGAAAAATATTTTTGGTGGAAGATTTAGCAAATTTGGTAAATAAATAACCCCAAAATGTATATTTTGTTGTTTTCTTACTGTACCGAAAATGAACCGAACCGTGACCTCTAAACCGAGGTACGTACCGAACGGAAATTTTTGTGTACCGTTACACCCCTAATGCCAACAAAGCAAGAAGAAGTACAGTGATACGCAGTGTTGGGTTAGTTACTGAAAACCAGTAACTAATTACAATTACTAGTTACTTTATTTCAAAAGTAACTCAGTTACTAACTCCAAAAAGTAATGCGTTACTGTGAAAAGTAACTATTTAGTTACTTCTTTCTTCCCCCCTTTTTTTAAGGCTCCCATTAATGCCATTTTAGCCTTCATTTCAGTACTGTTATTGCACTGGAGAATAATACAATCTGTTGATCAACTTGACATGCATTTGCATCACTGAACTCAGAAAGCAATGTGGTCTACATACAACACACAAACAATGTGCTCTACATACAACACACAAACAATGTGGTCTACATACAACACACAAACAATGTGGTCTACATACAACACACAAACAATGTGGTCTACATACAACACACAAACAATGTGCTCTACATACAACACACAAACAATGTGGTCTACATACAACACACAAACAATGTGGTCTACATACAACACACAAACAATGTGCTCTACATACAACACACAAACAATGTGCTCTACATACAACACACAAACAATGTGGTCTACATACAACACACAAACAATGTGGTCTACATACAACACACAAACAATGTGGTCTACATACAACACACAAACAATGTGGTCTACATACAACACACAAACAATGTGCTCTACATACAACACACAAACAGTGTGGTCTACATACAACACACAAACAATGTGGTCTACATACAACACACAAACAATGTGGTCTACATACAACACACAAACAATGTGGTCTACATACAACACACAAACAGTGTGGTCTACATACAACACACAAACAATGTGGTCTACATACAACACACAAACAATGTGGTCTACATACAACACACAAACAATGTGGTCTACATACAACACACAAACAATGTGGTCTACATACAACACACAAACAATGTGCTCTACATACAACACACAAACAATGTGGTCTACATACAACACACAAACAGTGTGGTCTACATACAACACACAAACAGTGTGGTCTACATACAACACACAAACAATGTGGTCTACATACAACACACAAACAATGTGGTCTACATACAACACACAAACAATGTGGTCTACATACAACACACAAACAATGTGGTCTACATACAACACACAAACAATGTGGTCTACATACAACACACAAACAATGTGCTCTACATACAACACACAGACAATGTGGTCTACATACAACACACAAACAATGTGGTCTACATACAACACACAAACAATGTGGTCTACATACAACACACAAACAATGTGGTCTACATACAACACACAAACAGTGTGGTCTACATAC
Source organism: Entelurus aequoreus (assembly GCF_033978785.1). NCBI lineage: Eukaryota > Metazoa > Chordata > Actinopteri > Syngnathiformes > Syngnathidae > Entelurus > Entelurus aequoreus. The sequence continues at coordinate 2,834,545 of NC_084746.1, forward strand.
AACACACAAACAATGTGGTCTACATACAACACACAAACAGTGTGGTCTACATACAACACACAAACAATGTGGTCTACATACAACACACAAACAGTGTGGTCTACATACAACACACAAACAATGTGGTCTACATACAACACACAAACAATGTGGTCTACATACAACACACAAACAGTGTGGTCTACATACAACACACAAACAATGTGGTCTACATACAACACACAAACAATGTGGTCTACATACAACACACAAACAATGTGGTCTACATACAACACACAAACAATGTGGTCTACATACAACACACAAACAATGTGCTCTACATACAACACACAAACAGTGTGGTCTACATACAACACACAAACAGTGTGGTCTACATACAACACACAAACAATGTGGTCTACATACAACACACAAACAATGTGGTCTACATACAACACACAAACAGTGTGGTCTACATACAACACACAAACAGTGTGGTCTACATACAACACACAAACAATGTGGTCTACATACAACACACAAACAATGTGGTCTACATACAACACACAAACAATGTGGTCTACATACAACACACAAACAATGTGCTCTACATACAACACACAAACAATGTGGTCTACATACAACACACAAACAATGTGGTCTACATACAACACACAAACAATGTGGTCTACATACAACACACAAAGACAAAGATATGTTTCAAAGGGCCAATTTATTTCAGGCCAGAAAAAATTGACAAAACTATTTTAAATAGCTGCAACATAATGGCACTTTAACTTTAACTCTAAGTAGATAGGATCTTTGATCCAAGACACAACTTACATTTAACTAAAATGTTATTTTCTTTGTGCTCGAAAAAAGAAAAGTATTGAGAATGTCTCCATGTTAAAAAACTCGACTTCTGGCTTCGCCATGATGTCTTGTTAGTTGTTATGAGAGTAGCGTATGTGTGTGTGTGTGGCCCTTTAAGATATGACAGCATGAGAGGTGAGTGACGTCAGTGAGTGAGTGGGCGAGAGAGGTGAGGGAGCGGCGACAGTGAGTGTGTGTAGGTGCTCTAGCTTGGTGGATGGCTGCGTGCAATAAAGTCACAAAGTTGCAAGAAACCGCCGGGCTCGTCATTCACCCTCAGCTGTAAAGACCCTCTTCCGGGTAAAGTGAAGGTTGTTAGACCCGAAGTACGGCTCTGGAGGAACGTCTCCCCCGCGGGGAGGCGTGCTTTCTGTGGGTGGGGGAAAGCACGCCTCTTCTTTTCCACCGGAGCGCTCCAATAAAACACACTCAGATCTTCAGTTTCTAGCCGATACTACATAAAAATAACGTAAAATAACGCAGTAACGCATCATGCAGTAACGGTAACTGAGTTACTGTATATAAAAAAATAACGCGTTAGATTACTAGTTACCGCCGAAACTAACGGCGTTACAGTAACGCGTTACTTAGTAAATGTACATTATTGCAATCAGTTGATAAAACATTGTCCTTTACAATTATAAAAGCTTTTTACAAAAATCTACTACTCTGCTTGCATGTCAGCAGTCTGGGGTAGATCCTGCTGAAATCTATGTATTGAATCAATAGAGAATCCTTTTGAATCGGGAAGATATTGTTTTTGAATTGAGAATCGCGTTGAATCGAAAAAAATCGATTTTGAATCGAAACGTGGGCCACCCAAAGATTCGCAGCCCTACTTTTTTACTGTCAACTGAGTTCTGTTTTTTAAAGGCCTACTGAAAGCCACTACTAGCGACCACGCAGTCTGATAGTTTATATATCAATGATGACATCTTAACATTGCAACACATGCCAATACGGCCGGGTTAACTTATAAAGTGACTTTTAAAACTTCCCGGGAAATATCCGGCTGAAACGTCGCGGTATGATGACGTATGCGCGTGACGAAGTCAGAGTAACGGAAGTTATGGTACCCCGTAGAATCCTATACAAAAAGCTCTGTTTTCATTTCATAATTCCACAGTATTCTGGACATCTTTTGCAATTTGTTTAATGAACAATGAAGGCTGCAAAGAAGACAGTTGTAGGTGGGATCGGTGTATTAGCAGCGGACTACAGCAACACAACCAGGAGGACTTTGTTGGAGCGCTAGCCGCGCTAGCCGCCGACCTCACCTTGACTTCCTACGTCTCCGGGCCGCCAAACGCATTGGGTGAAGTCCTTCGTCCTTCTGCCTATCGCTGGAACGCAGGTGAGCACGGGTGTTGATGAGTAGATGAGAGCTGGCTGGCGTAGGTGGAGAGCTAATGTTTTTAGCATAGCTCTGTGAGGTCCCGTTGCTAAGTTGCTAAGTTAGCTTCAATGGCGTCGTTAGCACAGCATTGTTAACCTTCGCCAGGCTGGAAAGCATTAACCGTGTATTTACATGTCCACGGTTTAATAGTATTGTTGATTTTCTATCTATCCTTCCAGTCAGGGGTTTATTTTTTTGTTTCTATATGCAGTTAAAGCACGATGCTATCACGTTAGCTCGTAGCTAAAGCATTTCGCCGATGTATTGTCGTGGAGATAAAAGGCACTGAATGTCCATTTCGCGTTCTGGACTGTCATTTTCAAGAGGATATAATATTCGAGGTGGTTTAAAACACAAATCCGTGATCCACAATAAAAAAAGGAGAGTGTGGAATCCAATGAGCCAGCTTGTACCTAAGTTACGGTCAGAGCGAAAAAAGATACGTCCTGCACTGCCTCTCAAGTCCTTCACTGTAACGTTCCTCATCTACGAATCTTTCATCCTCGCTCAAATTAATGGGGTAATCGTCACTTTCTCGGTCCGAATCTCTCTCGCTCCATTGTAAACAACGGGGAATTGTGAGGAATACTAGCTCCTGTGACGTCACGCTACTTCCGGTACAGGCAAGGCTTTTTTTCATCAGCGAGCAAAAGTTGCGAACTTTATCGTCGATTTTCTCTACTAAATCCTTTCAGCAAAAATATGGCAATATCGCGAAATGATCAAGTATGACACATAGAATGGATCTGCTATTCCCGTTTGAATAAAAAAAAATCATTTCAGTAGGCCTTTAATGATTCCTGCTGGTGGTGTGCCTCCGGATTTTTCCGACGCAAAAAATGTGCCTCGGCTCAAAAAAGGTTGAAAAACACTGCCATAAACGTCATCTCTTCACAATATCAGGGCACCAAGGTGGTAAACAGGAAATATCCTTACCCATTAAACACGTCCGCTAAACTGGAGTCCGATGTCTTGCAGTGGTCTTTGGCCTCGTCAAACGTTCTTGTCTCCGTCCCCACAAAGTAACAGTAGGAGCCATGTCTCTTCCACCCCTGGGTCATTGGAAAGCACGTAGATTCAAGCCAAACCGAGCTCGCGTATTAAAAGTAGAAGTTGACTCACAGCTTTGCAGCCAATATCCACGTCAATTTCATCTGTGGTGTGCGTGGTGCTGCTTTGCTTCATGCAGACAAAGCCGTGCTTTTCACCGCAGGAGCGATCTGCCCAGTTGCCGTTCTGCCAGAGACGTGGAAAAACCAAACACTTGTTGCATGCTCACATCATACAAAGCTGCAGCATTTATATGCATGTTATACCTCGCCTCCCATGAGAACGCAGTCCTCATCGTCTGCCGAGGTAGTGGGCTCGCCGTACTGCCAGCTGGTGAAGGTGACGTCCGCGAGGTCACTCCACTCGAACAGGCCCTCCGTCCTCCTGTCGTTGAGGCCGATCCAAAGCTCGTCAGTGGAGCCTGTGGGCATTCCAACATTTGTCACCTGTCGGGCTCACATTAGCAATTGCAAGAACTTCCTTTTACGGAGCTAGGTTAGGGCCAAAAATGTTGTACTTGAAAAAATTAACTTTGAAACTGAGAAATTAGGTTTTGATGATGAATTGAAAAAAACAAAACATCATTGTATTCAAAAATAAGTGCACACAATTTTTTTTATGTTAAAAAAAACATGTATATATATATATATATATATATATATATATATATATATATATATATATATATATATCTATATATATATAGATATATATATATATATATATATATATATATATATATATATATATATACACACACTACCGTTCAAAAGTTTGGGGTCACCCAAACAATTTTGTGGAATAGCCTTAATTTCTAAGAACAAGAATAGACTGTCGAGTTTCAGATGAAAGTTCTCTTTTTCTGGCCATTTGGAGCGTTTAATTGACCCCACAAATGTGATGCTCCAGAAACTCAATCTGCTCAAAGGAAGGTCAGTTTTGTAGCTTCTGTAACGAGCTAAACTGTTTTCAGATGTGTGAACATGATTGCACAAGGGTTTTCTAATCATCAATTAGCCTTCTGAGCCAATGAGCAAACACATTGTACCATTAGAACACTGGAGTGATAGTTGCTGGAAATGGGCCTCTATACACCTATGTAGATATTGCACCAAAAACCAGACATTTGCAGCTAGAATAGTCATTTACCACATTAGCAATGTATAGAGTGTATTTTTTAAAAATTAAGACTAGTTTAAAGTTATCTTCATTGAAAAGTACAGTGCTTTTCCTTCAAAAATAAAGACATTTCAATGTGACCCCAAACTTTTGAACGGTAGTGTATATATATATATATATATATATATATATATATATATATATATATATATATATATATATATATATATATATATATACAGTATATAAAATTGATTTTCAAGGTAAAAGTTGATTTTCATGACAAAAAAAGATTTTCAAGGTAAAAGTTGATTTTCAAGACAAACATTTTTTTTAAGAAAAAAATGATTTTCAAGGTAAAAGTTGATTTTCAAGACAAACATTTTTTTTAAAGAAAAAAATTATTTTCAAGGTAAAAGTTGATTTTCATGACAAAAAATGATTTTCAAGGTAAAAGATGATTTTCATGACAAAAAATGATTTTTAAGGTAAAAGTTGATTTCCAAGACAAACATTAAAAAAAAAAAAAAAAAGATTTTCATGGTAAAAGTTGATTTTCATGACAAAAATGATTTTCAAGGTAAAAGTTGATTTTCAAGACAAAATTTTTTTTTAAAGAAAAAAATGAATTTCAAGGTAAAAGTTGATTTTCATGACAACATTTTTTTTTTAAAGAAAAAAATGATTTTCAAGGTAAAAGTTGATTTTCATGACAAAAAATGATTTTCAAGGTAAAAGTTGATTTTCATGACAAAAAATGATTTTCAAGGTAAAAGTTGATTTTCAAGACAAACATTTTTTTTTAAAGAAAAAAATGATTTTCAAGACAAACGTTTTTTTTTAAAGAAAAAAATGATTTTCAAGGTAAAAGTTGATTTTCATGACAAAAATGATTTTCAAGGTAAAAGTTGATTTTCAAGACAAAAATTTTTTTTTAAAGAAAAAAATGAATTTCAAGGTAAAAGTTGATTTTCATGACAACATTTTTTTTTTAAAGAAAAAAATGATTTTCAAGGTAAAAGTTGATTTTCATGACAAAAAATGATTTTCAAGGTAAAAGTTGATTTTCATGACAAAAAATGATTTTCAAGGTAAAAGTTGATTTTCAAGACAAACATTTGTTTTTAAAGAAAAAAATGATTTTCAAGACAAACGTTTTTTTTTAAAGAAAAAAATGATTTTCAAGGTAAAAGTTGATTTTCAAGACAAAAAATGATATAACTCTCAGGTTGCTGGCACGGCCACTCTCCTAACCTTGCCACGACGTCCCCGAATAAATAAAATAGTACTGAATTATTCTGGTTTTATGTAAATGTCAGTTTTTGTTTCAAATTGACTTAAAAATAATTCACCCGCTGCTTGTTTAGGACTAAAGTTGTGTTCACCCACCGAATCCCAGTTGAGAGACGACAAAGCCGAAGTCCTCCACGTTGCGCATGCTCACAAGTTCCCCCTCCTCCTTGCGACAGTCCTTCTGGGCGTCGGTCCACGTCTTCGGAGTCCGGACGAGGTGGAAGCAGTGGCCATTGTAGGGAATCCACGGGCTTGAACAGAACCCTTGCTCCACTGATGACCAAAAACAAGAAAGAAATGAAGATTCCTCAGTGAGCTAATACTTACGACTCTGACACTTGGAGGGGGATTCTTTACCCTGAGGTGGGACTGGCGGAGCTCCGGCTTTGAAGCAGATGTAGCCTATTTTCTTGGCACAGGATAACGTCTGCCACCTGTGCAGCCCACCCGAGTCCAGAAGTGCGCAGTTGTGGCCCGGATTAGGAAGCGGATATCCTAGAGTGCAGAGATCCTACTCGTTACTAAACATGGGACTTATACTGAAATACTGCCAACCGTGTGAAGTGACTAACCGCTGCTCCATCTGAGGTATCGCATTGGCCTCCCATCAGACCACTGCCAGCCGTGCTCAGGGTTCAGGACCAGCCCGGTCCACAGCATGTTCTTCTTATTTCCCAACAGTGCTGTGTGGTGGAAGCGGACAGAAGACAAGAAAAGGCCAGGGTGAAGAAGGGATCGTTCCTCTTTTTCTGAAGTCTTCCTCATTTGTATTGCTTCATCACAACGTTGCGATCAGACCGGATTCACAAGAAAACGTTCCCGTAAAATTCTTGTCTCGTAAAGACTTTTTAAAATGGTCATTTTCCCTTTTTTCTGAAATGAGCGTGGAGAAACGATATCTTGATTATTCCATGCTGTGTGTGTGATAGAGTAGGTTACTCCGGATGCGGAATGCTGGTCGGATATCTTCTTAGGACAAGGACTCCGGTCAGAGAGTAGGGCACAGAGAGGCTTTCATGCACTCTTTGAAGGTGTGGTATAGGTGTGTGTGGGTGTGCACTGCAAAAAGTCAGTGTTCAAAAACAAGGGGAAAAAAATACAAAAGTTAGGGGTATTTTATTTGAACTAAGCAAAATTATCTGCCAATAGAACATGAAAATTTGGCTTGTCAAGACTTTCCAAAACAAGTAAAATTAGCTAACCTCAATGAACCCAAAAATACCTTAAAATAAGTATATTCTCACTAATAACAAGTGCACTTTTCTTGGTAGAAAAAAAAAAAAAGAGACCTTTTTGCTCAATATGTTGAAAAATATTCTTAAATGAAGTAAATGCTAGTGCCATTATCTTGACATAATGATATTACATTTCTTGAAACCAGCAAACTTATACTAAAAACTAATTTATTGTTCTTAATGGAAAGGCAACAAGGCAAGCGCTTGTTACTCTCGGGGTCTCCTAGCCGCTCAGGCAAATCATATTGTCTAAAAAGGCATTTTTCCATGGATAACATGACATCATCACGCCAAGTGCGTGCACTTTCAGTCAATTAGTGCGCATATATACAGCCCGGCCCCCGGCCAAACATTTTTTAATTGTAATTTTGAAGAATTCATCTGAATGTGCATGAACTATTTCTGTTCAAACATGTTAGAAATGTCACATGTTAAATGTTTAAATATTAACTGTCAGTTTACTGTACTGTGCCAACTGTACTACTATATGAGTACGTGTTTTCTATTGTTTCATTGAAAATAAAACAGCAAAGTCCATTTGGCTGTCATCTGTTTTAATTATGAGAAAGTCATGATTTTTTTTCATGCTTGAAATAAGAAATGATTACTTTAAAAAAGTAGTTTTCTACTTGTGAGTGTTGATGACACAGCTTTGCAACAGTTTATATTCTAGTTTCAAGCATGTTTTACTCAATATAGCTCATCAAATCTCAGCAACAAGCTGTAATATCTTACTGAGATCATTTAGGACCAAAACACTTAAAACAAGTAAAACACTAACATAAAATCTGCTTAGTGAGAAGAATTATCTTATCAGACAGAAAATAAGCAAATATCACCCTTATTTGAGATATTTCATCTTACTTCGATTTCAGTTTTTGCAGTGTGGTCTGAAGGGAACACATACAAAAAATGATTGATTGATTGAGACTTTTATTAGTAGGTTGCACAGTGAAGTACATATTCCGTACAATTGACCACTAAATGGTAACACCCGAATAAGTTTTTCAACTTGTTTAAGTCGGGGTCCATTAGGATACATTTAGGCAATATAATATGCAATAATATAACAGGATATGTACAATCTTACATATAATATAATATAATCTACAATGTGTTATAAAACAAATGTACATGGACTATTAAAGCAGTCTATTAGAGATGAATGGAGAATAAGCACTGTTGATTTAGACAGTGCTTTACACCTGGTCTGTGTCGCCCTCTAGTGGTAGGATAGGGTAACCACTGTGTAACAATTTTGATTGATTGAAACTTTTATTAGTAGATTGCACAGTACAGTACATATTCCGTACAATTGACCACTAAATGGCAACATCCCAACAAGTTTTTCAACTCGTTTAAATCAATTCATGGTAGTCAAGAAGTATTAACAGGGCGAAAGTTGAGCTGGCGAATTATATCGTCAAGCAAAAACATTGTTGCAAACAAACACTCGGTTAAGGTTACATCTAACACATTATAGGCATTTTAGCATTAATGACCGTGCTATATTCGACGTATACTTACATTTTAGTCAGGAACGCACACAATGCTGTTTACACAATCACCCAAGAGCCATTATTACAGAAGTGCTATAAACAGGAAATGAGCTCTCAGACTAGATCGCCAAATTAAGAGCACAGGAAATCTAACATCTCAAAACTGCGTCGGAATAAGATAAGACCAAAACACTTTCTGACAGTATGTCTTGCATGTATGGAAAAATGGACAATGAAAGATCGTTGAAGTTGAAAAGTAGTTTACTATGGAACTGTCAGAAAGTGTTTTAGTCCTTTTGAGATGTTAGATTTCCTGTGCTCTTAATTTGGCGATCTAGTCTGAGACTCAATTCCTGTTTGTAGCGTTTCTGCCTAATGTATGAGGGCGGACCTATGTCACTTCCGCCTACCAATCCCCTAGCAACCGGGAATTCGTTGAAAACAAACCAGCTCACAGCGAACACAGCATTGACAGAAAAAGCATTTAACGAGCGTTGTGGCTTGGAAGTCGGCGTTAAATCCTTCATTTACGCATTTTTACTCATTCGCATATCGTGTGAAAAAACGAAAATGTATTATTTGCGTCAGACTCGTCTCAGTGAACTTTAAAGCTTCTCAGGCTTAGCTTAGCTTGCTAGTTAGCTTAGCCTGCGCGCTACTAAGAAAGAGACGCGGAAGTTATCAACAACAAGATCAAGTGTTAGTGTATAAAATATTGAGAGATTTGAGGGCTACATGTATTGTTTAAGTACAACTGTTCTTCGCCAGGTGTTTTTTGGCCGCCCTGGCTTACGTTTTCCCGGTGGTGTCCATCTTAACGCTGCCTTTGGTATCCTCTCGTTGTCCTGTTTTCGAAAATAGCTAGCTAGGCTATAGACTATATAGTATATACTGCATGTTATTTTGGTATCAATCAATCAATCAATGTTTATTTATATAGCCCTAAATCACAAGTGTCTCAAAGGGCTTGTACAACAACAACTTCAGCTGTCGAACGTTATAAGGTAAAAATTCAACAAGTACAACATTAGCACGGACGGTATAGCCAAGTTGTGGTTAAGAAGGTGGATTTTTGTTCCTTATATTTACCAGAAACGAAGTGATCCGAACACACGACCCGGGACTTTGGGGGACTCCAGTGAGAACCGTCCTCGTTTTCCCGGTGTAAAGCTGCGAGCCATTTGTCTCGTCTCTGTGGGCTTTTATCACGCTTTGGCAGAACAAAATACAACCTTTGTTTTCCCTGTTTCCCGTTGTGGTTAGCACAACCAAAAACAACACAGTTTTTCGGCATTTTGGAGGCAGAATGACGGGTTTAACCAGCGTAGGTCGACAGGTTAAAAAGTAATGGCAACAGTTTGTTTTCAACGCCAGTCTCGTTGCTATGGCTCGAAGAACCCGTATGTAGCTCAGTTGCCCGGATGTCGGCCCTCACCCATATGGCCCACAGGGTCCGGGATCATGTTCGAAACCGGTTTTCCCGATTGTTTGATTAGAAAAGAACCGATTGCATGGATTCAAATCCCTTTTTGAGAAACAGTTCCCGTTATCGAAGCCACTATAGTAAAGAAAAAGATTTGGTTCTTTATTCGAATCCCTGGGAACGAATCCCGTGTCACAGGAAATGTCCTGTGGCACGTCACAGGAAATGACGTAGCTCAGTCATTAGGCGGCAGATACAGAAGCAGCAACAACAATGAACCGGAAAAAAACGCTCCAAAGCATAGCTTCACTTTACTAAGAAATACGAGGAGGAAATGGCTATCTGCAGTTATTGGCTTGGCTTTTCTGTAAGGGGCGCAGTACAACAAACATGTTCAGGCCATACATAACCTGAAGGTTAGAGAAAGGTGTCGTGGAGAAGCAGCGACAGAGATGACGAAGCACGCCCCTCTTCCTCTGCCTCAACCTGCAGTCCCAGTGATAGTGCCGGTGAGTAACTCACGTTAAGTGTTGCCGGTTCATTTCCATATCTGCTCACTTGTAGCCTTTAGGCTAAAATAACGATACCTCTTATGTCAACCAGGACTGCAGTAATGTTAGCTAGACTAACGTTACCTAAGCATAGTCAGTGGCTAACGGTAACGCTAACGTTAACCTTTTTGTATGTGTCTGATAACGTTAACGGTATCTTGTAGCCTACACCGCTCCAGAGTTTGCAGGTCTGTCTAATAAACTAGTGCTTAAGATAATGTTAACGTTATCCTATTTCAGATGATGACAGCCAGAGTGACCAAGGCAGTGTTTGCTCTGTAGCACAGAGCGTTAACCCATTTACCATAGCGAGGTATAACCATTTACCATGGGGAGGTATAACCATTTACCATAGCGAGGTATAACCATTTACCATAGCGAGGTATAACCATTTACCATAGCAAGGTATAACCATTTACCATGGCGAGGTATAACGCAGAGTGCAGCAAGATGAGTGAGGAGGAGACTACACTGCAAAAACTGAAATCTAAGTAAGATGAAATATCTCAAATAAGGGTGATATTTGCTTATTTTCTGTCTGATAAGATAATTCTTCTCACTAAACAGATTTTACGTTAGAGTATTTTACTTGTTTTAAGTGTTTTGGTCCTAAATGATCTCAGTAAGATATTACAGCTTGTTGCTGAGATTTGATGACCTATATTGAGTAAAACATGCTTGAAATTAGAATATCAACTGTTGCAAAGCTGTGTCATCAACACTCACAAGTAGAGAACTACTTTTTTAAAGTAATCATTTCTTACTTCAAGCGTGAAAAAAAAAATCATGACTTTGACACAATTGTGTCTCATAATTAAAACAGATGACAGCCAAATGGACTTTGCTGTTTTATTTTCAATGAAACAATAGAAAACACGTACTCATATAGTAGTACAGTTGGCACAGTACAGTAAATTGACAGTTAATATTTAAACATTTAACATGTGACATTTCAAACAATTTTGAACAGAAATAGTTCATGCACATTCAGATAAATTCTTCAAAATTATAATAAAAAAAAAATTGTCCGGGGGCCGGGCTGTATATATGCGCACTAATTGACTGAAAGAGCACGCACTTGGCGCGATGATGTCATGTTATCCATGGAAAAATGCATTTTTAGACAATATGATTTGCCTGAGCGGCTAGGAGACCCCGAGAGTAACAAGCGCTTGCCTTGTTGCCTTTCCATTAAGAACAATAAATTAGTTTTTAGTATAAGTTTGCTGGTTTCAAGAAATGTAATGCCGAGCGCATATCATTATGTCAAGATAATGGCACTAGTATTTACTTCATTTAAGAATATTTTTCAACATATTGAGCAAAAAGGTCTCTTTTTTTCTTTCTACCCAGAAAAGTGCACTTGTTATTAGTGAGAATATACTTATTTTAAGGTATTTTGGGGTTTATTGAGGTTAGCTAATTTTACTTGTTTTGGAAAGTCTTGACAAGCCGAATTTTCTTGTTCTATTGGCAGAAAATTTTGCTTAGTTCAAATAAAATACCCCTAATTTTTGTATATTTTTTTTGTCGTTTTTGAACACTGACTTTTTGCAGTGTAACAACATTACTCGCCAGCTATCGAGAATAATGGTGAAAAATCTCCTCCCCTTCAACTTGGTGAACACAGACGAACACAAGTAGGTTAATAATTGTATTTTGCTGACATGTGATGGAGCAAAAAGTAAACAACACCATTGCTCTGAGATTTGTTTCAAATGTAAAGTGCTGTACAATACAAATGAATGCAGGATTTTCCCTGCATGTATTTTTCTTAGGTGGACCACTTAAGGGGCACCAACAGTCAATATATATATATATTTTTTTGGGTAACAACAGTCAATATTTATTTATTTATTTAACTTTTTTTCTTAAAAAATAAATGTGAGCTTTTGTTAAACCAAGTATTGGGTGTTTTTTTTCCATATACAACAACCTATCTGGATTCGATAAGAGAATCGATAAGGAATTGGTTCGATAAGAGGATTCGATAATGGGCTTGAACTCGATCATTTCTTATCAAACATCATCCCTAAATATGGGCCCTTGGGTGATTGTGTAAACAGCATTGTGTACGTTTCTGACTAAAATGTAAGTACAGTGTTTCCCATAAACTGCCAAGATACCTGTGGCGGTGGGGGCGTGGTCATGGGCGTGGCTACGGGCGTGGTCACCATGACATCATCGAGTAATTTGCATAATTTACTACAATGATTTGATTTTCTCAAAAAAGGCTAAAAAAATGTATACTTACTAATTAATAATAACAGTTTTGTTTTAAACGTCCATCCATCCATCCATCCATTTTACAATATAATTACAACACTTTATGTACATATTTATATACAGATTTGAACAATAAGTTATTCACTGAAATATATTTTTTAATTGTGGTTCTTACAAAAAATATATCTTATAAAATATAAAAGCTAAAATGTCTCAAAGCTCTGCCCCTTTAATTAGTGCATATTAAATAATTTAACTTTAGCCTACTACTACAACCATATTATTTACCAGCAACATAAAGTGACACAGAGGCAGAGGTGTCCTGCCACAGTCAGTAACAAATAAACAGAAAACATTAGTGGTGGTAGATAGACACAGAGCTTCATCAAACATCTGATCCACTGAACAAAGAGCTCCAAAAATCTTGAACTTTAGACTGCCATCAGTTTTACTCCCTACACTTAACCATGTGTTTCCTACTGCCTGCAGACGTTGCACCCTTTGTTATATACACATGTTGTGTTTCTAATATAAATACATTTAATAAAGTCAAATACAAATAAGGCAACAAGAGAAGTATCCTACACTTCTCTTTTGTAAAGTAAATCTGAACAGCTGATATGGGCATCTACATCAACTATATTTGCCCGAAAAGCTGGAAAGGACAAAAAAAAAAAAAAAATATATATATATATGTATGTATATATATATATATATATATATATATATATATATATATATACATATATATATATATATATATATATATATATATATATACATATATATATATATATACATATATATATATATTTTTTTTTTTAAATTTGTGGCGGACAAAATTCTTTCGTGGCGGGCCGCCACAAATAAATGAATGTGTGGGAAACCCTGAAGTATACGTCGAATATAGCACGGTTATTTATGCTAAAATGCCTATAATGTGTTAGACGTAGCCTTAACCGGGTGTTTGTTTGCAACAATGTTTCTGCTTGATGAAATAATTCGCCAGGTCAACTTTCACCCTGTTAATATTAGGTTAATGTTTTACCATGAATTGATTAACGTGGACAAGTTGAAAAACTTATTCAGGTGTTACCATTTAGTGGTCAATTGTACGGAATATGTACTGTACTGTGCAATCTACTAATAAAAGTCTCAATCAATCAATCAATCAATGGCGACATACTTCTTGTTACACAGTAGTTACCCTATCCTACCACTAGAGGGGGACACAGACCACGTTTAAAGCACTGAAAAGGGACAAGCGGTAGAAAATGGATGGGGCACTGTCTAAATCAACAGTGCTTATTCTCCATTCATCTCTAATGGACTGCTTCAATAGTCCATGTACATTTGTTTGTATATTTGTTTTATAACACATTATATATAACATTATACATACCCTGTTATATTATTGCATATTATATTGCCTAAATGTATCCTAATCATTCTTTGTATGTGTTCCCTTTAGACCACACACACACACACCAACACACACCTATACCACACTTGTCCAACTTCCCCATTAAAGAGTGCCTGAAAGCCTCTCTGTGCCCTACTCTCTGACCGGAGTCCTTGTCCTAAGAAGATATCAGACCAGCATTCCGCATCCAGAGTAACATACTCTATCACAGGAACATCAAGGCTGATTTGGTTGAAGTACTTATCATACCTGACATGGCAGTGAAGGTGTTTTACATGTAAGACAAATTTACTCTGCGTTCTTTGCAGCAGTTAGTTCTTTGCCAGCAGCAAGGCTCCACAAGGCGGCGTCTTACCCGAGATAAAAGCTTGCTCGTTGGTATCCGTGATGCTGACCAGGTTGGCCCCCTGCTGCTTGCAGCTCACGTCGGCCTGAGCCCAGTTCAGAACCGACTGAGTGTTCAGCTGGTAATAAGCTCCTGTGATGTGGTTCTTGTTCCAGTGTTCTGTAGCTGAGCGTTAACACGAAAACAAGACCAAAAACATATTAGTAGCTGTTCACAAAACAAATACCGTAGTTGCATTTGAAGCGCTTACATGTAGTCGGACAGTATCCCCACAACTCGTGTTCGTATTTGGTCCCAATAGCGCACCAAAGACGCTTAATGGAGGAGTCATAGGTAGTGCAGTCGCCAAACCAGCGATCTTTATACAGGAAGGGAAACATACACGGCTTTCCATTTCCATTTCCATCGATGGTGTAATAAGCTGCAAAAGAGGCAAAAGACGTCAATCGGAAATGTAAACAAACTGGAGCCTCTTTCACACAGAAATCCTGCAAACATGGCCAAAGCTCTAACAGAACTGCCTGTGTCGGACAGCAACAATTGCTTAGGTGAGTTATTTTCTCAAAACCAGTTGTATTAAATAGTCTATTTGAAAGTGGAATTTGCCACCAGTCGGAGTCTCCTCACTCATCTTTGCATTGACATATTCAAGATTCAAGATGCTTTATTATTGTCTATTCTTTAACATGTACAAGACACATAAGAACTGAAATTTCATTTTCGGCACAGTCCCACTAAGAGCAGACATACGTTACAGGGGGACAAGACGGGACCGCCAACGGATCAGCCACTTACGGCGCTCCTTAAAAAAGGTGGGAAAAAGGTGATATTTGGAAAGGGGGGAAGAGTAAAAAAAATATCAGTCTAAGGCTGGACCCTCAGGAAGGGTCCAGACTGAGTCCAAGGAAAAAATATATATATGCATTGATTTGATCAATGACCATTTAACTGGACACCTTTCAGGTAATCATCCACAACTAAAATAAATAAGTCATTGATTAATCTGGGTTCATACATCTATCCATCCATTTTCTACTGCTTGTCCCTCTCGGGGTCGCAGGGGTGCTGGAGCCTATCTCAGCTGCATTCGGGCGGAAGGCGGGGTACACCCTGGACAAGTCGCCACCTCATCACATGGCCAACACAGATAGACAACATTCACACAGTAGTGACCATTTTTGTGTTGCCAATCAACCTATCCCCAGGTGCATGTCTTGAATGCAATCATTGTTTGGGTGATTAATCGCGTATCGACAGCCCGACTTTCAACACAACAGACGTGAGTGTCGGGCGGGAAACTTCACAAAGCCCATGAACCTGGACTAATACTCTTACACACAGGTCCCGCCTTTGTTACGCAACTTTGTCAATCCCTGGACGGGACAGTATCATGGACAGAATAAAGTGTAACCATAGTGTTTTAAATACAAGACGACCCTGAATATAAGAGCAAATCGTTGAAAAAAAAATCACCAATCATCAGTTAGGATGGCAAAAACAAAAAAGATAAGATAGTGTTGCATCTGTCTGGGTTACGTTAGTGAGAGGAAGAAAAGCTCAGACTCTTTCTGGTTTGTATGAATATACCGACTTCAAATACGAGACGGCTCGTCTGATTTCTCGGGTAAAAATACCATAATATGTTTGGATGAAATTGCGAACATCACTAAATCTTTACAGTCATTTTAGCTTCTGTTATCCTTTTTTGTATATCAAGCATGCATTTAGAGTTGTTGTTTGAATAAAAATGTCATCTCCTAAAGGTTTTTGAAACCAGTCGACCAGGCTGTAATCGACCAACTTGACCACTAGGTAGAGCAAGCAAAAGCCAGTTCTTTAACCACCCAGTCTGCCCTCGGCAATATCCACCTCCCAGAGAACTTTACCTCGGTGTGTTCGAGAGCAGGCGCCATTGGCCGTCCCCGTGATCGTGAACTCGTTGCTCGGTCCGGTCGTTTTCGAGAGCCGGATGCCACTGTCCGACGACAGCTCGATGTAGAGCTGCTGCCCTTTCAGCGCCAGCAGGGTCCCGTTCCTGCATTCCCACTTCTGGAGGTCGCTCTTGTCGTCGCAGTCGTACACATTGACCTCGCTGCCCACGCTCCGGCCCTGCGCCCCCAGGCACTTCTTGGTGGTGGTGACGAACATGCGGTCGCCGCTGGTCCAGCGCACGTCCAGGCAGCGGGACGTTTTTTTCAGTAGACAGGAGCCCGTGGCTTTGTTGACGAGTGAGAAGGAAGAATCTGCAAAAGGAAGCAAAGCGACAAGAGGCTATCACATGTTTGTACTTCCTGCGGACTGTTCCACAAAACACAATCAACTCAAGAGTTTTGATAGTCAGTCAAGACTTTCCACGCGATATCTGTCCCATTGGGTTGAGTTTTTTTTTGCCCTGATGTGGGATCTGATGTTGTGGCTTCTGCAGCCCTTTGAGACACTCATGATTTAGGGCTACATAAGCAAACTTTCATTGATTGATTGATTGACAAAAGTATGTTATTAATTGTTCACGAGGAAACTGAAGCATTACTGCTAAAAATTGCCCTTCATCCCATAGAGAAAGAGTCCACATTAGCCTTAAGGATAACCTCCTTCTCAGAATCAGAATCAGAATAGTTTTCATTGCCATTGTTTGAGAACGGGTTCACAAACTAGGATTTTTTCTTGGTGCAATGGTGCAACATAAAACACATATAACACAGAATAGGTAATACAATGAGCTGTAACTGAGCTATCAGTTCAGGATTCTGTGTAATAGATTGACATCTACCTGCAACCTGATGGATAATACATAAATCGTAAATATAGAAACATATAGAATAAATTATACTGTACCATCAGATAACGAGCACAAACATGTCGGGACGAGGGCCGCTAGCGTTATCCATGCGGTCAACATTCTCCTGATAAGTCTCAAAGCGGAAGACATCGCCCGTGCGTTGCAAGCGTCGGACTTATGAGCACGAACATGAAAAGGAGGACTTCTTAACAGAACTGACCCTTTCTTCTTCTTTTTTTTTTTTTTTTTGCAGGGCCTGGCTTCATTGAGAAAGTGGCCTCATTCACTTCCTGTCCTGGAGGAGCAAAAAATGATGTGTAGACATTTATGTTTAACGTGATTCATCAGTCACAATTTGAGGAAAAGTGTGTGTGTGTGTGTTCCACCCTCTTCATTGACGCACAAAATCTGGATGAATATCCCGTGCAGCGGTTCAATTGTGTAAATGTTCTAGGGCTTTTTTCCCCCTCACAAGCTTTTTTGTGCATGGTGCAGCAATTCCAATACATTCCTACGTCAACATGTTTATTCCCATGCACCAAATGGTGGTAGTTTCTCACCGCCTCTTGTCTGGGTTGCTTTGTGTCACACTGGCCGAGCGACCGAGTCGTCGTCTTTGGTTAGCCGATGTAGGGACGAGTGGTGAGTGGTGGATTGGGGTAGGTCGTCCAGAAGGGAAACCAAAAATCGCTACGTCGTCGGCGTAGTCGGCGTAGTCGGCGTAGTCAGCGTAGTCGAGGTCGTAGCTGTGTCAACGCCAAATGTGAAGTCCAATTTGGTGAGGTCAGTTGTGTAGTCGCGGTGAGGAACACGCTGGGAGCCACCACGCAACCCTGCCGGACCCCTGCAGTCACGTCAGTCGGGCTGCAGAGTTCCGTCCGAGAGTTGTGTTAGATGGGGTCAACCATTTCCACCTATGGTGACATCACTCCTGACTTCCGCCTTAGTTTCCTTCTCTTCTGCCTGGAAGGCCAAATAATCCACACACCTCAAGATGCGGCTGTACATCTCAGTAGTGCTTCCACACGGCAGCGAGATTTGGGCTCGCTCAGCCACCATCAACAGGACTATGAATAATTTTGACTCCAAGACCAAAACACTATGACTCGCTCATAGAGGCCACACAGCCACGTCTTCTTGGCCACGTGTGTCTGAACGACCACCTGGATGCAGCAATTGCCCTGAGGAATAACACCCCTAATCACGTATCCTTGCTCATCCATGCGGACTGGACACTGGCTGAGAGTTGGTGGGCAACTCTCTTGGTTGCTTTGTTGGGTCTGCTCCTGTCTCTGGCCATGCTCCCCCACCCCAGCAGACGATTGCGTGGAACATCGCAGAGGCCACCACAGTGTATATGCTTTTTTGTTGTCTTTGTTTTTGCTGTTTTACTTTGTTGGCTGTGTGTAGAATCTTAATTTCCCCTCTGGGATTATTAAAGTATTTGTGATTCTGATTCGGATTCATCAGACGATAAATACCCTTCACCATCCTCTCAGACGAGGGTTGTCCTATCCAGATTGTGAGCAGAAACACTCACAGTGAAACGTCTCTCTAAAAAAAACTTGAACATAAAATCAATGCACAAGAAGATACTGACTTGGATGAATGAGAATATTCGCAGGCAAGGGTCTTTTTTCCTTTTATTAAAGCAACATTTTATTGCTTTGGTTGCTAATAAGGAGAACATGTTGATCCAGAGTGTAGCAACACGATATCCTGTTTTGGGTCATTCACAAGTTGAGGTTTGCGCTCCCTAACATCCATCATAGCATTTTGCATTTTCACTTCCTCACTTTGCAGCATGGAGCTGATGAAATATGATCGCTTGTTTGCTGTGCTTGTGTATTTTAGTGTGTGTGTGTGTGTGTGTGTGTGTGTGTGTGTGTGTGTGTGTGTGTGTGTGTGTGTGTGTGTGTGTGTGTGTGTGTGTGTGTACGTGAAAAACACTTTTCTCTCTTGTTATCACTGGTTGTGTTCTTTGATACGTGACTGGACCAACGCATGCAAACCTTTGATCAGGACTATTCACCAGCTGCTTTATGGGCCCCGGCGCTTGTGTACTGTACGCCAAACAAAAAGTATGACCTGACACCTGTGATTGTGGGTACTATTTGAAGTGGAAGGAGGAAATGGTTATTAGGCGAATAATCCTAATCATAAGAATAACTAACTTAATAAGACTAACCTAATTTGCATCACGTGCCTCCAATGGAAATAAAGGATTGAGATCATTCCTTTTCAGGCTTAAACTGTTGCCATTGATTTTTAAATACATTTTCTGACCAGGGATGTCACTGACCCACCCATACTTGCCGACCCTCCCGATTTTTCCGGGAGACCCCCGAATTTCAGTGCCCCTCCCGAAAATCCAGGAAGCCAGTGTGTTCTAATCATGGCATAATCGACAACAGACTACAAAGACAATTATTTTTGGACAAATGAGGATCCACAACCTTATCTTTTTGAAGTTGAATATATGGAGGATGCTTCCGGAAGCAAGCGTGAAGGAAGGGTGACACGTTGGAGCAGACGGAAAGTCAACCAGCGTGTACTCGCCTTCCGCCCGAATGCAGCTGAGATAGGCTCCAGCAACCCCCCTGACACCCCGAAAGGGACAAGCGGTAGAAAAATGGATGGACGGATGGAGTTGATTAATAAACATTATCAAATAATTTATTCAGAAAATATAAATAACGACAAATAAAGTATATATACTATTAACCGCAACATGTAATTGTATAATAAAAACCCAACAACATTATGATTTGTACAATTTCAGAATGTGCTTGTTCTGTTTTTAAACAAATATAGTACTTTATTGATTCCTTCAGGAGAGTTCCCTCAGGAAAATTTAAAAGAAAACAAAGAAAACAATCTTTATTTTTAAGTTATGGTGCCGTGATTTGACCAGTCCGGCCCACTTGGGAGTAGATTTTTCCCCCATCTAAAATGAGTTTGACACCCCTGCCCTACACAATGTCACTATTGAAAGCTCTTCTGTACTATCCATCCATCCATTTTCTACCGCTTGTCCTTTTTGGGGTCACGGGGGGTCGCTGGAGCCTATCTCAGCTACAATTAGGGGGAAAGGCGGGGTACACCCTGGACAAGTCGCCACCTCATCGCAGGGCCAACACAGATAGACAGACAAGATGAACCTAAATTGCCATCAAGATAAGCAACAGGACTGTAACGCCTTCTAATGCTCTGGACTTTACGCCCAGATTTACTGCCTTTATGGATTTACTGCCTTTATGTTCAGAAAAGCTGAGACGTATAGAGTGGAATTAGAAAACGGTTAATCTGAGCGTGAGCAGGAGTTGTCAAAGTGTCCTCACCTCTTTGGACTAAAACCATATGTTGGGATGCTTTACACGATGAGGCCATTGGTCGTCCTGCTCTCAGGTAAGATTCCTGCATGAACATTCAATGGCCCAAAAATGGTGAGAAATTGACTTTTTTTTTAGGATGATATAATGAAATATGTTATACCTAATGAAGTGGCCAGTGACAGTATAGGTCATTATAATATAATAATAATAATAAGGAGTGCAATATTGGGATAGTGCAATACGGGAGGTGTGTAATGTGTGATCTCATAACTGATATACCTGCACACTGTTCACTCTCGTCACTGTATTGACGGATGAAAGGTATGTATGTATGTATATATGTAATTATGTACAAACCCCGTTTCCATATGAGTTGGGAAATGGTGTTAGATGTAAATATAAACGGAATACAATGATTTGCTAATCCTTTTCAAGCCATATTCAGTTGAGTATGCTACAAAGACAACATATTTGATGTTCAAACTCATAAACATTTTTTTTTTTTTGCAAATAATCATTAACTTTAGAATTTGATGCCAGCAACACGTCACAAAGAAGTTGGGAAAGGTGGCAATAAATACTGATAAAGTTGAGGAATGCTCATCCAACACTTATTTGGAACATCCCACAGGTGTGCAGGCAAATTGGGAACAGGTGGGTGCCATGATTGGGTATAAAAGTAGATTCCATGAAATGCTCAGTCATTCACAAACAAGGATGGGGCGAGGGTCACCACTTTGTCAACAAATGCGTGAGCAAATTGTTGAACAGTTTAAGAACAACCTTTCTCAAGCAGCTATTGCAAGGAATTTAGGGATTTCACCATCTACGCTCCGTAATATCATCAAAGGGTTCAGAGAATGTGGAGAAATCACTGCACGTAAGCAGCTAAGCCCGTGACCTTCCATCCCTCAGGCTGTACTGCATCAACAAGCGACATCAGTGTGTAAAGGATATCACCACATGGGCTCAGGAACACTTCAGAAACCCACTGTCAGTAACTACAGTTGGTCGCTACATCTGTAAGTGCAAGTTAAAACTCTCCTACGCAAGGCGAAAGCCGTTTATCAACAACACCCAGAAACGCCGATGGCTTCGCTGGGCCTGAGCTCATCTAAGATGGACTGATACAAAGTGGAAAAGTGTTCTGTGGTGTGACGAGTCCACATTTCAAATTGTTTTTGGAAAACTGTGGACGTCGTGTCCTCCGGACCAAAGAGGAAAAGAACCATCCGGATTGTTCTAGGCGCAAAGTGTAAAAGGCAGCATGTGTGATGGTATGGGGGTGTATTAGTGGCCAAGACATGGGTAACTTACACATCTGTGAAGGCACCATTAATGCTGAAAGGTACATACAGCTTTTGGAGCAACATATGTTGCCATCCAAGCAACGTTACCATGGACGCCCCTGCTTATTTCAGCAAGACAATGCCAAGCCACGTGTTACAACGTGGCTTCATAGTAAAAGAGTGCGGGTACTAGACTGGCCTGCCTGTAGTCCAGACCTGTCTCCCATTGAAAATGTGTGGTGCATTATGAAGCCTAAAATAGCACAAGGGAGACCCCCGGACTGTTGAACAACTTAAGCTGTACATCAAGCAAGAATGGGAAAAAATTCCACTTCAAAAATGTGTCTCCTCAGTTCCCAAACCTTTACTGAGTGTTGTTAAAAGGAAAGGCCATGTAACACAGTGGTGAACATGCCCTTTCCCAACTACTTTGGCACGTGTTGCAGCCATGAAATTCTAAGTTAATTATTATTTGCAAAAAAAAATTATAGAGTTTATGAGCTTGAACATTAAATATGTTGTCTTTGTAGCATATTCAACTGAATATGGCTTGAAAAGGATTTGCAAATCATTGTATTCCGTTTATATTTACATCTAACACAATTTCCCAACTCATATGGAAACAGGGTTTGTATGTATGTATGTATGTTTGTATGTATATATGCATGTATGTATGTATATATATGTATGTATGTATGTATGCATATACTGTATGTACATACCAAAGACTATAAAAATGGGAGCCATTACCTCCCTGCTTGGCACTCAGCATCAAGGGTTGGAATTGGGGGTTAAATCACCAAAAATGATTCCCGGGCGCGGCCACCGCTGCTGCTCACTGCTCCCCTCACCTCCCAGGGGGTGATCAAGGGTGATGGGTCAAATGCAGAAAATAATTTCGCCACACCCAGTGTGTGTGTGACAATCATTGGTACTTTAATGTATGTATGTATGTATATATGTATGTATGCGTGTATGTGTGTATGTATGTATGTATGTATGTGTATGTATGTATGTATGTGTGTGTGTGTGTGTGTGTGTGTATGTATGTATATATGTGTGTGTGTGTGTGTGTGTGTGTGTAAAGCTCATTATTATTATCATTATTATTATTCAACAGTTCAACCTGTGAATAACATCTGACTGTTCAAAATGTTGTCCTCAGAAAAAGCAACGCATTCCTGCCTTGACGTATAGAGGATCTTGACGTATAGAGCATCTTGACGTATAGAGGATCTTGACGTATAGAGCATCTTGACGTATAGAGTATCTTGACGTATAGAGCATCTTGACGTATAGAGGATCTTGACGTATAGAGGATCTTGACGTATAGAGCATCTTGACGTATAGAGCATCTTGACGTATAGAGGATCTTGACGTATAGAGCATCTTGACATATAGAGGATCTTGACGTATAGAGCATCTTGACATATAGAGGATCTTGACGTATAGAGGATCTTGACATATAAAGGATCTTGACGTATAGAGCATCTTGACATATAGAGGATCTTGACGTATAGAGCATCTTGACGTATAGAGGATCTTGACGTATAGAGCATCTTGACATATAGAGGATCTTGACGTATAGAGGATCTTGACATATAAAGGATCTTGACGTATAGAGCATCTTGACGTATAGAGCATCTTGACGTATAGAGGATCTTGACGTATAGAGCATCTTGACGTATAGAGCATCTTGACGTATAGAGCATCTTGACGTATAGAGGATCTTGACGTATAGAGCATCTTGACGTATAGAGCATCTTGACGTATAGAAGATCTTTGATTTGCGTATTTTGCAGCAGGTTCTTAAAAACAGCCAAGAGCGTCCGCCTTGACTTACTGTAGAGTTTGATTGCCTAAAAACTGTAGAGTGCCTCTTGACATAAAGAGGATCTTTGAGTCATTTTTTTAAAGTAGGTATTGAAAAAAAAGAACAGCCGCTTCTGTCATATAGAGCATCTTTGACTAGCGTTTTTGCAATAGGTCTTTCAAAACAGCAAAGTGCGTCCGTGTTAACTTCTAGAAGATCTTGTGTTGCACTTTCTCAAATGCTTTAATTGAACCCGTTCTGTTACTCCTTGGTCATTCCAAAAATCCCTCACAGTGTATTTTGTCAGCGTGAGCTCGTGTGCTGACGGACGCTTTGAATGTACGACCGGACAACGTCTTCCCCCCAGACCGGAGTTCCATTCGAAGGAAGACTGCCAGAACGCGTCTGACGAGGTTTTTTGCGGTAAGTCCGCAGATCATTCCGATTTGTAAAGAGGTCAACCGCTAAATGTGTTCTCTCACTGAAGGTTCTTGTAGTTTCGAGCATCACTCGTGTGGTTGGAACAGCAGCAGCAGCAGCGACTACACGTGGAGGCGAGAGTGGGCAAATGTCACCTCGCTACCTGGACATGACCACACCACAGGGAGTCCATGGGGTAAACACAACATCATCCAACTAGTTTAGTGCCATGTTACGGCTTTCATTTGTACACTATCTATTTTACTCTACACTTTTTGTATCTTTTTGACCTTTGACATTTTTGACCTTTTGACATTTGACCTGCTCAGTGGCCTAGTGGTTAGAGTGTCCGCCTTGAGATGGGTAGGTCGTGAGTTCAAACCCCGGCCGAGTCATACCAAAGACTATAAAAATGGGAGCCATTACCTCCCTGCTTGGCACTCAGCATCAAGGGTTGGAATTGGGGGTTAAATCACCTAAATCAGTGGTCCCCAACCACCGGGCCGCGGCCCGGTACCGGTCCGCGGAATGATTGGTACCGGGCCGCACAAGAATTAAAAAAAAAAAAAAAAAGATTTTTTTAATTTTTATTTTTTATTTTTTTTAATGAAATCAACATAAAAAAACACAATATATACATTATATATCAATATAGATCAATACAGTCTGCAGGGATACAGTCCGTAAGCACACATGATTTTATTTATTTATGTAAAAAAAAAAAAAATATATATATATATATATATATATATATATATATATATATATATATATATATATATATATATATATATAATTCCCCCCCCCCCCCCCCCACCACCACCACCACCACCGGTCTGTGGGACAAATTTTCAAGCGTTGACCGGTCCGCAGCTACAAAAAGGTTGGGGACCACTGACCTAAATGATTCCCGGGCGCGGCCACCGCTGCTGCTCACTGCTCCCTTCACCTCCCAGGGGTTTGGAACAAGGGGATGGGTCAAATGCACAGGGTAATTTCACCACACCTAGTGTGTGTGTGACTATCAGTGGTACTTTAATTTTAAAATCAACAGATTTATTTATTTATTTGACATAGCATTCAACCACAATAAAGTCTGATTGAATACTAAAAATGTTATGACAGACCGCCTTAAAAACAGAATGGAAGTTTAGATTTTTCTATGAATGATAAAACCCTGAATATTGAGAACATATGAACGTCACACCCCCCTCTCAATCCACATATTTTACAATTAAGCCAAATGCAAGAAAAATGCAACAAACACAGCGAAATATGAACACGAAGGGTAAAAAAACATAAAAACATCTACAATCTGATATATGTGATACACCACTAAGCTTTAGAACTTTGTTGTAAAAATCTCCTTCCGCGTCTGTCCCTGACACCCGCATTTCAGACTCTGGAAACACTCTGTGGAAACGCTCCCCACCCACACTGCTTGGTGCCTCGTCCGACCTGCTGTGACTTACATTACCATAGTCACTAGTAGGGTTGTACGGTATACGGCAGGGGTGGGCAATTAATTTTTACCGGGGGCCGCATGAGCAACCCGAGCACTGCTGGAGGGCCACATCGACAATATTTCAATTAAATTTTGCTCAATACTATTTTTTATATATACCATAAGATTAATAATAATAATAATAATAATAATAATTAATAATAATAATAATAATACTTTCATTTAACCCAACTTAACTTTATACCAAAAGCACTGCTTTGGAAATCATTTCTACCCCTTTCAGAGATCACATTTAGTTCCCCTTAAACATCCTCATGTTGCACAATGAAATGTAAGCATAGGATGAAGTGTGCATTCCTGTAACTTTCTCTAGTAACAGCATTCCATGATTAATATCAATAAATTAACATTAATAATAAATGACAGTAAAATAAGCACACTGACTGAGGAGTCATAGTGTAACTTTGTGTGGTGTTTGAGTTGTCCGACTTTTTGTGTGGCCTTAAACGCACCAGTGGTTTAGTGGTATGCGTGTTGGTGACAGATGACAAGTTGGTTTTGGCCTGGTTTGTACGGCAGAAAATGACTAGTTTTTCGAGATAGAAATGTTTTACTCATGTTTTTGGTGTGGTTATGGCCGAATATAAACAGTTTTGCTCAATAAAGTGATCGATATAATTCCTGTCCTCGAAGCATCTCGATAGACGTTACAATAATTGAACGGTGTTCAATTGAACGGTGTTGACGAACACCGTTAGGGCCGCTTGTTGTCACTGTCACTCAGAGTTGCATTGCAAAATTACACAGAATAAATGTGTTTATTTTGTTTAGAATTCAGATGGGATTGATTTGGTGCGCGGCATATATTTGCTGTGCGCAGCGGACGCTTTAGCAGTGCGCAATTGCGCAGGCGCGCACCTTAGAGGGAACGTTGCTTGGCAGTCCATGTCTTGTTGAAAACACGCCATTCCTCATCAACTTTTCTCTTTTTAGCGTCTCGGGTGTAAACCGTGCATCACTTGTCGCTGCATGTGCACCTTCACTCACAGGTTACACACGGACATACGCCCATAAATAACACTTTTCAAAATAAAAGCAGCACAGTTGTATTGCGCGCACGACATAGATGTTTTTTCAACTTTATTTTGTCATTTGTGATTGCAGCTGTTCACATTCACTCACAATCACGCACGCGCATGCGTCCACACGGAAGTAATACAAATAACGCTTTTCAAAACAAAAGCAGCACTGTTGTATTGCACACTCGACATAGATACTTTTTAAATTTATTTTGTAATTTATGATTGGCCTCACGCGGGCCGGACAGGGACGCACAAAGGGCCGGATGTGGCCCGCAGGCCGCAGAATGCCCAGGTCTGGTATACGGGTACTAGTATAGTACAGCGATATTAGTGAATCATATTCGGTACCATACCGCCTCTGAAAAGTACCGGTCCGCCACACCCTAAGATTTTTTGTTAAAATAAAGCCAATAATGCAATTTTTTTCTCGTCCCCTTTATTTAGAAAAGTATCGAAAAGTACCGAAAACTATCGAAATAATATTGGTATCAAGACAACAGTGTTGCTTTTGACAACCATCTTACATTTAGTCTCAGTCTTAGTCTTTTGGACTAAAATGCTTATTAGTTTTAGTCACATTTTAGTCACTTTTATATGTGATAGTTTTAGTCCAGTTTTAGTCGACGAAAACTCAAAAGGGTTTTAGTCTAGTTTTAGTCGATGAAAAGTCAAAAAGGTTTTAGTCTAGTTTTAGTCCAAAAAAAAAAGAATAAAAAGTCTTATATAAGTATATAAGTATAGTCTTTTAACAAATGAATTGAGGTCAATAAGTATTGGAGATTGCTGTTGGGCAGTGTCACACATAAGTTGTGAAAATAGCAGCAGATCTATAAGTTCAACCCATTGTAAGCTTGCAGATCTGCTATTTTCACAAATAATAACAATAAAGGAATGGTTTTAGACATATAAGGTTTCCACCCAACAGCACATTTCTGATCCAAAGATTGTGTATTACACACAGATAAAGTGGTAACAGTGGAATCAAAGTTCATTACTCCAAAAAAGCCAAAAAAAACAAAAACATTCTACTTCAGCAATTGTGGCTTTATTTCTCAGAATTTGTTCAAGTACAATGAACATAAACATGCCCAAAATATGAGTGACGGATGAGGAACACATGCTCAACTTGGCCCTGTCTGCCAGTGCAATTACAACAGATATCATACATCTCTTTCATTTGTGCAAACCATGTCATAAAATAATCCATTCATTCCTGATTCCTTAATGGGGCTGCACAACGTCACTTGTGGCTTTTAGGCTAAAGCTAGCAGACTCTACGCATAACAGTAACTCCACCTGTTTAACGTATCAAGTTACGTGCTGACAGAAGGTACTCACAAAGAGATAACCACACCGTCACTGAATGTAAACATGGCTAAACATGCTGCTAAAGTAACACACACATCATGAATTGACGTTAGCGTAACAAAAGCTAACTTTAGCCTGAAGTTAGCAGCCCTTTTGCGCCAGGAGTATGTGGAAAACGTACTAATGTATTAGCTTACTATGACATTTATCGATTATGTTAACAGCATTTGTAACTTACCTTCGAAAAAATATCCTTGTGGCGAGCCTTAAGGTGCCGCTTAAGGTTGCTCGTGTTTTTTCCGCATATTTTGTGGCCACATTTGTCACCGTCTTCCTTCACAATACACTCTGTTTTATTATCTGCTGGGTTATATTTCAAATACACCCATATGTCGCCTCTACGTTTGCGCCCCTGTGTTGAAACTGCCGCCGCCATCACCAGGGCCGGCCCGTGGCATAGGCCGTATAGGCAAATGCTAAGGGCGCCGTCCATCAGGGGGCGCCACGCCAGTGCCACAAATGTTGGAGAAAAAAAAAAAAAAAAAAAGTTAGTACTATTATTTCTAAATACAAAAAATAATCCCACGTTAATTAAAATGCAAAGTAAAGCCTATTTAATAGAAATATTATTTCTTACAACATTACGCCCCCCCTACCCCCGCACGGTGCGCCCCCTCCCTTCCCGTATCTCTTACCACATCAAAAAATCCACACAAGATGTCAAAACGGCCAAAACTGTCAGGTGCCCAGGGAAGAAAAAAGAGAAAAGAAGAGGAGAAACGAGAAAAAGACAGAGGTAGCAGGGAGGTAACGTTAGCCTACGTGAAATTATTTGTCTGTTACAGAATGTGATAGTAACCTAGCTTTTTAGCATTAAGCTAATGTTACATGATTCGGCAATTGCTAATCAATAAATAGCTAGTTCGGTTTTAACGTCGGGTTAATATTGTGGAGGGGGCTAAATTGTTATGGAAAATAATAATGTAACGTTAGGTAATTACAGTACTCCCACTTTACATTCCTCAGGGACATTTTTGTATTAGATCTTTTAAGCAGGTGTTTTTTGTTGACATTGTTATTGCCTTCTGGTTAGCTAATGTTTGCCCTGCAGGTAATAGTCACTTTTCCACCCCATTTATATATTAGGTATCGTTGTAAGCCTAGTTGTTAAAGTGCACATCATTAATGTTAATGAAGCAATATCACATGAGAGGGAATGCTGTTTTTTAATTTGAGCACTGCTGTGATTCGGTTAAAGATAATCATAACATTCTCATATAATATGTTAATTTGCTTTCTTTAAGTAAAAAAAAGGTCAAAGACAAAGCTATTCGGTTTCTTGTGAGTATATACACTAAAATCTTGCCTAGGGCGCCAGATTGGTTAGGGCCAGGTCTGGCCATCACGATCCATTGCCTGACGAGTAACAACAGTCTGACGTGTTGAGCACGTTGTGCGCTGCACGCCGCTTGGTGGGCGTGGTTTTAATTGACACACACCATAAACGGAAATGTCATGCATTTTAAACGTCTGACAGATTACCCACTAACATTTTCGTCCGTTCTCGTCTCGTCGACGAAAACTCGCACACGTCTCGTCATGTTTTCGCCATCAGAGAGACATGTTTATCTCGTCACCGTCTCGTTATCGTCATGAAAAAAAAGTGGCGTCAACGAAATGATTTCGTCATCGTCATCGTTGACAAAAACAACACTGCGAGACGACACTACTCACTAAAATATCATGCAAAAGCGCAGATTCCAACCATTGAAATACTTAGTATAGTTCAGGGGTCGGCAACCCGCGGCTCTGGAGCCGCATGCGGCTCTTTAGCGCCGCCCTAGTGGCTCTCTGGAGCTTTTTCAAAAATGTATGAAAAATGGAAAAAGATGAGGGGAAAAAATATATTTTTTGTTTTAATATGGTTTCTGTAGGAGGACAAACATGACACTAATTGTTATAAAGCACACTGTTTATATTAAACATGCTTCACTGATTCGAGTATTTGGCGAGCGCCGTTTTGTCCTACTAATTTTGGCGGTCCTTGAACTCACCTTAGTTTGTTTCCATGTATAACTTTCTCCGGCTTTCTAGGACGTGTTTTATGCCACTTCTTTTTCTGTCTCATTTTGTCCACCCAACTGTTAACGTTGTGCGTGAAGGCACAAAGGTGAGTTTTGTTGATGTTATTGACTTGTGTGGAGTGCTAATCAGACATATTTGGTTACTGCATTAATGCTAGCTAATCGATGCTAACATGCTATTTAGGCTAGCTATATGTACATATTGTATCATTATGCATCATTTGTAGCTATATTTGAGGTCATTTAGTTTCCTTTAAGTCCTTTAAATGTATATCTCTTGACACACTATCTGTATGTAATATGGCTTTTAATTTTTTGCGGCTCCAGACAGATTTGTTTTTGTATTTTTGGTCCAATATGGCTCTTTCAACATTTTGGGTTGCCGACCCCTGGTATAGTTCAAGACTTACGGTCATTAGAAAACATGAGTGCACATCATAATGGCAGCTAGTTTCCATCTTAAAGATCTAAAAAAGTGATTTGGGAATGTCCGATTGAAAATCTTAACGGGCCGCATGTGGCCCCCGGGCCTTCATTTGCCCAGGTCTGATCTAGATAATGACGGGGCTCACTAACTATTCACTCGCATATTGAATGTGTGTGCTCATGGTAAATCTATGCCGCTATGCAAGCTGTACACCGGCTACTAGGGATGATACTCGAAACCGGTTTTCCCGGTTATTCGATAAGAAAAGAACCAAGTCCTCGGACTCAAATCCCTTTTTGAGAACCGGTACCCGTTATCGAGACCACTATAGTAAAGAAAAGAGTTGGTTCTTTATTCGAATCCCTCGGAACGAATCCCGTCTCGACCAGAAATGCCCAGTGAGACATCACAATAAATGACGTCACGTAGCTCAGTCATTAGGCGCAGATAGCGAAAGCAGGAAAAAAATGGATGGGAAAAAGCGCTCCAAGGTGTAATAAAGTTCAAAACAAAAGGTATAATCCAATGAATAACTTTACTGAGAGATTTGAGCAGGGTACAAACACATGAACACTTTTACGACCCACCGGAAACATAGCAACCAGGCTAGCAACGCAACTCCTTTACGGCAGCTGTCACAACGTTCTTAAAGCAACCGCAGCACATACATATATATACAACATATCTCCCTTTTTTAACTTTTGTTTTTCTTTCCTTGTAAACAAAACAAAATCACACTGTATATGTGTTGTTTGTCTAATTATAAATAATGCAGACGAGGCGTGTTGGCTGAGTTCTTGACGTTTACTTTCACAGCGTGGCAACATGCAACACTTTTCGGGGCTACCGCGCATGCTCGTCACTCCCGTTGCATGCTGGGTAGTGTAGTTGTTATATTCTCTAGCTCATAACATCTTTCCCCCTATAAAGAAATAATGTTAACTCAATAAAGTGTATTTCTTTTTTTAGCTTTAACTTTTCATTTTTTAGCATTGTAACCACATTTGCAAACAACTTTTCTCTTCATAGAATTTTCTTTCAATAAAGAAATAAAGTGCAAAAATGTCAAAGCATCATAACAAACAGTTATGTCAAATGGCAGCAGAAGTGCACTTTTTGGAGAGCTGTATTATTTCCAGTTTTGTGCCCAAGGGACTGATTTTATTTAACACTATATTATTATTTATACACCTATAGTGATCACAGAGACAGCTTGTTTTTGTGTTACCTTATATATTTGTTTTTCTGGAAAATCCCACTTAATATACTTTGGGTAACAACAGTCAATATTTATTTATTTTATTTTATTTTTTTAGGGGGCTAACAGTCAATATTTATTTATTTTTTAGATTAAATTGTTTTCTTGTATAATAAAAGTAAGCTTTTGTTAAACCAAATATTGTGGTTTTTTTTTCCATATACAACAACCTATCTGGACTCCATAAGAGAATCGATAAGGAATCGGTTCGATAAGAGGATTCGATAATAGACTCGAACTCGATAATTTCTTATCAAACATCATCCCTACCGGCTACTCTAAGGTGTATTTGGTATTGTCCCCTAAAAAAAAAAAAACCTTTTTGTATGCTTTCAACAGGACATGTCATGTTTTTGGATGGAAAACAAGGCTGTTCTCTCACGGCAGATGCCGTTTTGGAATATTTTGTGGACACAAGGGCTGCTGTGGGATGTCAGATGAGGTACTGCTGGGATTTACACTAGGGCTGCAACAACTAATCGATTAAATCGATTAAAATCGATTATTAAAATAGTTGCCGATTAATTTAGTCATCGATTCGTTGGATCTATGCTATGCGCATGCGCAGAGTTTTTTAAATTTAAAAAAAAAAAAATTTTACATTTTTTTTACTAAACCTTTATTTATAAACTGCAACATTTGCAAACAGCTGAGAAACAATAATCAAAACAAGTATGGTGCCAGTATGCTGTTTTTTTTCTCAATAAAATACTGGATAGGATAGAAATGTAGTTTGTCTCTTTTATCCGATTATTCATCGATTAATCGAAGTAATAATCGACAGATTAATCGATTATCAAATTAATCGTTAGTTGCAGCCCTAATTTACACTACCGTTCAAAAGTTTGGGGTCACCCAAACTTTCGTGGAATAGCCTTCATTTCTAAGAACAAGAATAGACTGTCGAGTTTCAGATGAAAGTTCTCTTTTTCTGGCCATTTTGAGCGTTTAATTGAGCCCACAAATGTGATGCTCCAGAAACTCAATCTGCTCAAAGGAAGATCAGTTTTGTAGCTTCTGTAACGAGCTAAACTGTTTTCAGATGTGTGAACATGATTGCACAAGGGTTTTTTAATCATCAATTAGCCTTCTGAGCCAATGAGCAAACACATTGTACCATTAGAACACTGGAGTGATAGTTGCTGGAAATGAACCTATGTAGATATTGCACCAAAAAGCAGACATTTGCAGCTAGAATAGTCATTTACCACATTAGCAATGTATAGAGTGTATTTCTTTAAAGTTAAGACTAGTTTAAAGTTATCTTCATTGAAAAGTACAGTGCTTTTCCTTCAAAAATAAGGACATTTCAATGTGACCCCAAACTTTTGAACGGTAGTGTACACACCAATGGATTATAAGAGTCGGTGATATTGTCTCCTTTGTCCTTTTTTATGTTCGCTGTTTTAGCTTCTGGTATCATATTCATGAAGAAAACTCAGCAACGTCGTCCTCGTCCATCCGTGTGAACCTGGTTAGAGGGACGGCGACCGAGACCAAACTGCTGAAAACTCCAGCGAGTTCGGCAGACGAGTGGCAGAATGCCCGAACCGTCATTGGGAATCGTCCCGCCAAGTACAAGGTCCGTTAAAATATCCGAAAAAGACAAAACCAAGCCCATGTTTTGCGGTAAAGTGCATTATACAGTGGTTCAAAATCAATCAATCAGAGAACAGCAAACAGAATGACTTACTTTAATACTCATTTACCTCGTCTCCATACGTACCACTGTGTTTAATTGCAGGCCCTAATGGCTCTCCTTATTAAAAACATTATTTTTAATTCTAGTTCATGCTAACATTTCACTCTTACAGCTCCAGTTTGCATTCAGTTGTCCATTTTTGAAACCCACGGACGTGATGCTGGATGACATCAGTTTTGAGAAGTGTGCGGAGGGAGACATACCTGCAGGACCACAGCAGCTGTCCTGTGATTTTGAGGAGGACACGTGTTCCTGGTACCACGACTACACCGCCAGCATGCTTTGGGAGCGGAAAACAGGGGGTTTCCAACATCACCCCGAGGGCAATGGTTTGTGTTGTTAGCAGGCTTAAAGGCCTACTGAAATGATTTTTTTAAATTTAAACGGGAATAGCAGATCCATTCTATGTGTCATACTTGATCATTTCGCGATATTGCCATATTTTTGCTGAAAGGATTTAGTAGAGAACAATGACGATAAAGTTTGCAACTTTTGCTCGCTGATAAAAAAAAGCCCTCCCTGTACCGGAAGTAGCGTGACGTCACAGGAGCTAGTATTCCTCACAATTCCCCGTTGTTTACAATGGAGCGAGAGAGATTCGGACCGAGAAAGTGATGATTACCCCATTAATTTGAGCGAGGATGAAAGATTCGTAGATGAGGAACGTTACAGTGAAGGACTTGAGAGACAGTGATGGACATATCTTTTTTCGCTCTGACCGTAACTTAGGTACAAGCTGGCTCATTGGATTCCACACTCTCTCCTTTTTTTATTGTGGATCACGGATTTGTATTTTAAACCACCTGGGATACTATATCCTCTTGAAAATGAGAGTCGAGAACGCGAAATGGACATTCAGTGCCTTTTATCTCCACGACAATACATCGGCGAAATGCTTAAGCTACGAGCTAACGTGATAGCATCGTGCTTTAACTGCATAATGAAACAAAAAAATTAACCCCTGACTGGAAGGATAGATAGAAAATCAACAATACTATTAAACCGTGGACATGTAAATACACGGTTAATGCTTTCCAGGCTGGCGAAGGTTAACAATGCTGTGCTAACGACGCCATTGAAGCTAACTTAGCAACTTAGCAACGGGACCTCACAGAGCTATGCTAAAAACATTAGCTCTCCACCTACGCCAGCCAGCCCTCATCTACTCATCAACACCCGTGCTCACCTGCGTTCCAGCGATCGGCAGAAGGACGAAGGACTTCACCCGATGCGTTTGGCGGCCCGGAGACGTAGGAAGTCAAGGTGAGGTCCGCGGCTAGCGCTCCAACAAAGTCCTCCTGGTTGTGTTGCTGTAGTCCGCTGCTTATACACCGATCCCACCTACAACTGTCTTCTTTGCAGCCTTCATTGTTCATTAAACAAATTGCAAAAGATGTCCAG